>NW_006408807.1:2415688-2417802 GCF_000296735.1 Chrysochloris asiatica | reverse complement strand
TATGCACACACATGGGAACACTTGTGGAATTATCCAGTGTTATAGGATAATCACTGGACTGCTAATCAAAAGGTCAGCAGTTTAAACCAACCAGCTCCTCCTCAGAAGAAAGATGAGGCTTTCTGCTTAAGTAAAGATATACAGTCTAAGAAATCCTATACAGAGTCTCTATGAGTTGGAACCCACTTGATGGCTTGATGACTTATGACAACAACAACATATACTAATACTATGAATTGTAATGATATTTTCATGGAGTTAATGGAGTCATCATTTCATTATAAGAGCTTGAAGACTGACACTGTGAGAGAAGGAGAAAGAGACGAGAGATGAGTTTAGATGGCATACTTAATGCCATAAGCCAGTTCACTTAATTAGCATGTGTCCCTACCACAAGTGTTGGTGATGAAGACTGGGGTAGTGATAAAGACAGGGGTCTCTTGTTCTCCAGCCTCCTAGCCCCTAGACTCCCCTGGTGTGAACTTCTTGCCTCACTATGAGTCAGCATGTGAAAATACAGGTTTTCTTCTGGTGCTAATCAAAGCAGCAGAGGCCTGGTCTGTCCCTGGGGGATTCTGGCTGCTTTGGAAAACCAGGACGCTATGTATTGGCCACAGAAGTTTAATTCTACCATCTGAGCTGACTTTAACATCTTGCCCCTTGCATGGTGTGCCTACACTGTTCCCAATAGGCTGTTTCTGTGTGTCCATCAAATGATGCTATCTGTCCCCCCCCAACATGCACACATTTATGACACCAGTCCTTAGAGGCACCTCATGCCTTCCCCTTCACAAAGCAACCTCCTGTTTGCTATTTTATTTAGGTCTACTTGGAACTAGTAGTATTACTCTTATTTATAAGAAAGGGAACTGGCATTCAGGTTGTGTACATGGTGTATCTAAGATCATACAGCTAGCTTTATTCCAGGCTTTTGGGTGAAGAATTCTTCCCGTTTCATCCTAGCTCCCTCTCCCAAGTCTGTGAAATAGTAAACAGAATGTATATATGAAAACCATCTACTTTACTTCATTTGGAAATCATCATATTAATTTGATCAGTGCAGGTCTAATGCAGGGCTACGCTTAAAGCTTCGTCTACCCCTAATACTATTTACTTCTCTATTTTGCACCAGTGTGGCTTTGCACCAGTGTGGCTCTGTACATGTGCTGCCTTGGAAGCCATGATCTGTCAAACTGTCTCCTACCCCCTTGTAGATAATAAGAATTCAGCTTTTATTTGGAGCAAAAGTTCCCAGGGGGTCACATGGCATAATAACAAAAGATTATGATTTCTTATTAGTTTAATAGCATCTATGTTGTAATTCTGAATGTACTCTGTTTTAATTGAATTTGCTAAAGGAACAAAAGGGAATAGGTGTCTTACAATTAAAATAAAATATTAAGATTATTATTTTAAGGAACAAACTAGATATGCCTTGTTCGTCAACTAACAGATTCAAAACACACAAACAGAAGGGAAAGTGAAAAAAAGGTAGAACAATCATGGGGCATCTTCAAACCCCAAGAGAGAGTGTTAATTCAGTTTCAACTTCAACTAAGCACTGTTACAGTTTCAATTAAGCACTGCTAGTGCTGGTCGGACACATTTCGTTTGCCCTTCAGTCATTCCTCTAGTGCAGATACAGAAATGGGGGCTCAGAGAAGCTGCTCAGCCAGATGAATAGGACATGACTTCACCCAGACATTACTTGCCAGCTGAGGGCAATAAAGCAGGGAGTATATTGTATAGACCAAACAGCAATTCAACATTTTCTAATAAAAGCATTATTAATAAAAGCATTACTAATAAAAGCATCTATTAGTCTTCTTTCTGTTGTACATAAAAGTACTCAGTAGAAACAGACGTAAGTACTGTAGAAAGCAGGCTGTGGGCCACAAAGGGGAGGGCTTTGAGGCAGATGGAGTGTGGTCCAAGCCTACTTCCAATGTTTGTTGTTGTTGTTGTTAGGTGCCATTGAGTCGGTACCAACTCATAGCGACCCTATGCACAACAGAACGAAACACTGCCTGGTCCTGGGCCAACCTCACAATTGTTGCCACGCTTGAGCCCACTAATGCTGCCACTTTGCCAATCCATCTCATTGGGGATCTTCC
>NW_006408807.1:2391112-2413156 GCF_000296735.1 Chrysochloris asiatica | reverse complement strand
CTGTACAGGGTTTCCGAGGCTGTAAATCTTTACGGGAGCAGAACGCCTCATCTTTCTCCTGCGGAACAGCTGGTAGTTTCGAACTGCTGACCTTTCGGTTCACAGCCCAATTTGTAACCACTACACTACCAGAGCTCCTTAGTCTTCACTGTAGCCGCATGGATATTATCCTATCACATACAGCATTGTACCTCATGACTGATCTGGATATGTTCTTTTTGACAGTGGATGCAACACCATTCCTCTTCAATTGGTCATTCCCTGCATAGTAAACCATGTGGTTGTCAGATTCAAAATTACCAAAGCCAGTCCATTTCAGCTCACTAATGCATAAGATATCAATGTTTATGAGTTGCATTTCATTTTTGACAATTTCCAATATACCTAGATTCATACTTCATACATTCCATGTTCTGATTATTAATAGATATTTACAGCTGTTTCGCTTCATTTTGAGTTGTGCCCCATAAGCAAATGAATGTCCCTTGGCTTTACTCCCACAGGCTTTACTCGATTCATGTAATTATGGTCAACTCTACTTTAAGGAGGCAGCCCTGTCAGTTTGTCATACTGTGGTGGCTTGTGAGTTGTTGTGATTCTGGAAGCTATGCCACAGGTATTTTAAATACCAGCAGGATCACCCGTGGTGGACACGTTTCAGATGAGCTTCCAGGAGGAGACAGACTAGGAAGAAGGAGAGATGAACTGCTTCCAAATATTTAGTCACTTAAAACCTTGTGAATAGCAGAGAAACATCTCCAATGTTAACCTTGTTCAATGTTAACCTTGTAAAACATCTAACCTAAATTTACTGATCTACAAAACAGAGAAAATGTAGGTTGTGAAGGTAAGCGACATTATGACTGTGTGTTAAATGACTTTGTTGTTATGTGCTGTGGAGTCAGTTCCGACTCATAACAAACCTGTACAGGGTTTCTGAGGTTGTAAATCTTTACGGGAGCAGAAAGCCTCATCTTCTCCTGCAGAACAGCTGGTAATTTTGAACTGCCGACCTTATGGTTCGCAGCCGGATTCATAACCACTATGCTACCAGAGCTCCTTAAGTGACTAGCATGCAGCAAATATGTAAAGAATGGTAACTTCTGTTCTAATTAATGAGTGGGGTTTATGTTATCTAGGAAATGCTGCTAGATTCATTCAATACTATAGTATTGTCTCCTTCAAATTATGCATTTCCAGGACACACTGATTGTTTATTATTACCAGATTTAAGATTTGGGGAATAATCTTTGATAATTCCCAAACACAAAGTCATTGCAACCTTTTAAAAACTCATAAATTACTAATGATGATAACAATAAAAGAAAGTTAATTATAATAGTAATAGCAACTTGTAGCTATGATTATACCTTTTTCCACTTTCAACCTCTAGAGCTCCATAAGCTTAAGCTACTCCCTTATCTATCTAGTCATACAACAGTTTTTATTTGAATCAGAAGGTACACAGTGAAGAAGATAGACACCATTTTCTTCCTCATGAAACTTTCATTCTAGAGCGGGGTGGGGAAAGCAAGTCAAACAAACAAACAAAGCAAGACTAACTACTTTAGTTGATGTAAATACTCTGAAAAAACAAAACAAACAAAAAACTCAATGATGAGTACATCAAGAACAGAAGGAATGGGGGTGAAGTCCTCTCTGAGAAGGCAACATTTGAGCTAGAACCTATATGTCAAGAGACTTTTGTTGTTGTTAAGTGAAATTGAGTTGGCTCTGACTCACAGCGACCCTGTATAGGGTTTCTGAAGAGTGTCTGGTGAGTTTGAACCTCAAACCAACCTTGAGACTGAGTGCTTATCCTACAGTGTCACACCAGGACTCCTGATAAGAGGCAACCACATGGTAAGGTCTGGGGAACGATATCCATGGAAGAGTACATACCAAGTGCAAAAGTTTTATCAGTGGGGAAGAACTTGGGGTTGGTGTGGCTGGAGTACTGGAACAAGGAAGAGTGGAGAGAAGATTAGAACAGGGTATGTATGGTAAGGCCTGTATGAGGGTGGACCCTGGGATCTGGAACAGATGACAAATAGTGGGTGTAAGTATTATGCTGGGTATCATAGAGACAATAGAGATATGGATGTGAGAATAGAGGAAAGAAGGCCAGTGAGGCAATAGGATGGAGTACTGAGTGGTAGAAGTGGTGGGAAGACTATACAGATTTAGGATATGGTATGGCAGCAAATCTATGGAGCAGTGTTCTGGGTGTTATTATGTGGATCAGGCAAGGAAAAGAATTCAAGAGCAGGCTGAGACTTCTAGTGGACCCTGGCCTTTTTAGTTTCCCTTCTTTTTTTATTAAGTCTTGGAGTGGTGCTGTAGGATAAGCACTGGACTAACTACTAGCCACAAGGCTGACAGTTCAAACCCACCAGGCACTCCTTAAAAACCCTATATTCATTGTGTCACTATGAGTCAAAACCAACAACCAGCACCGTATGGGGAGCGCAGTGATTCTGTAAGATAAACACTGAACTGTGAAGCCCTTGTTCAGCGATTTGAGCCCACCAGCTACTCCATGGGAGAAAGATGAGACTTTCTGCTCCTGAAAACACTTAAAGTCTCTGAAACCTATACAAGGTTGTTATGAGTCAGAACCAATTGGAAGGCACTTAGCAATAACAACTGTATGTAAGCACTTTCTGTGCATTATCTCATTTAATTCATCCATTCTACTTCACAGATAAAACCCTGAGACCTTGAGAACTTGTCCCTTGTCAAATTCACTGTGGGCTTAACTGTTGTTTGGCTTTTCCACTAGAGTCTGAATTTTCAATGTTCTGCAATAAATTTGATTCTCTGGCAGACAGGTAAACTCCTGACTCATCATGTTTTCCAGACCCTGGCATAACTGCAGCTAGATCCTGCAGTGGACTTTCATCCTCTTCCAGATAAACCCATTCTGATAGATTGTCTCTCACCAAAAAAGAAGTCATATCTAGGTTGTCATACTCAGCTCTGGGGGTGAGATGAGGTGCATTATTTAAGACTGGAAGAGGGCTTGTGAACTAAAACATTGACCATATATTGATTTGGCAACAAAATGAACATTAAAATTGGGGAGGGGTGTGGTTCAGTTTCTCCTGCCTTTACAGATCCCCTACCTTTGACTCTCCCACCAGCTGATGTGTGGAAGGTAAGATCATGAGGTTACTCTTCTTGTAGGTCACTAGCCTTGTGGCATTTGACAGTAGTGGGGGACACTTGGAGCCACCAAACAACAGGTATTAACAAACTGGTGTCTAGATACTCAACCCTGTCATGTCTCCTCCCTTCTACCCTAGAAGGCAGCAGAATTACCTCAGCTCAAAGGTCCATCCCTATCTAGATGTATAACTTTTGCATATTTTTCCTAATCTTTATTTCATTACACAGGAGCTGTTATTCAGTTCTTGGTTCACATGACAGTCTTGCAATTCACAAATGCATTAAGAACTTACTATGCGCCAGGCTCTCTGCAGCTCTGTAGTGACACTACAGGCATCAATGTGAACACATTTCAATTAGATTCCTGATTTGTCGGTATATGTATGGATTTTACTGATCACTAATTCCCGTTGCTGTCAAGTTGACTGCCTGACAGTGCTCCCATGTGTTTCTCAGTACCATTGTGCTCAGTCGAGTTGTCAGTGGCTGATTTTTTCTTTGAGAGCAGACTGCCAGTCATTTCTTTTGAGGTGCCTCTGGATACACTTCAGTCTCCATCCTTTCAGATAGCATTTTAGCATGTTAACCATTTGCACCACCCAGGGACTTTACAAGTGTGAAAAGTAATTCTTTTAGTTGCCTGGTGAATTCATTAGTCTTCTACTACACTGATGAAGTAACTGAGGTTCTGAGAAGCCAAGTATAACTTGTCCAAAGTCACAGAGACAATATGGTGTAGACTTCCTTTTTTCTGCTATAACTGCCGTGCAAATAAGGAAGAGAACCAAGGTCCAGCACCAGCATTTTCTTGGTGGGTTCTAGAGTTTAGTTGTTAGCTGTGGTCAGGTCGGCTCCCAGTACATATATGATGATGCCATGCACATTTCCTATTTTTGTGCCATCCCTTGATGGGTTGTGGGTCAAACCATTGTGATCCATAGGTTTTCATGGGCTAATTTTCAAAAGTAGATTATCAAGTTTTCTGTCTTCTTAGTGTGGAAGATGCCATCAAAACCTGTGCAGCATCATAGTAACTCACAAGCCTCCAACTGACAGATAGTACATAAAGTGCACTGTCCAGGAATTGAACCCAGGCCTCCCAGGTGGAAGATGAGAATTATACACTGAACCATAAAGCAAATTTATCACAAGATGGAGTGTGGGTTCTTCTCAAGTTCCTTTAACTGGTTCTGAGCTGCCTGAAGGAACCACTATGCCTGTTCCAGTTTCCTTAGAAGGGCAATTGGTTTGGTGAAAAAAAGCAGCTTAACCAAAGGTCTTCTGCTGCTGGAGAAACAGCAAAATGCTCAAGGAAACCTAGACTTTGGAAAAAGAATAAATGGGAACCCCAAAATTAATAGGCTTGCCCATGGCTCCTCAGACACCAAGACCCCGTCTATGTCCTCACTGGGACTCCAGGCAGCTATCCTCCTCTCCTGAATAATGAATTAGCTAGTGTCTAGAGTTTGTAAATAAAGCATACCAAGAGAACCAGCAATCCCAAAGTTGCTTAGTCTAAGGAATAGAGTGAAAAAGCAGAGTTTGAAGCAGTTGTTGTTTAGCAAAGCTAAGCATACAGTAATAAACACAAGACCACCACCGTAGTAAAACTTACCCAGTTTGTCCCAGTTCCTTCTCCTCCAACTGTGAAACTTTGTCACTTGGCAACACTTGGCAACAAGAGGCTTGAGACGCAGAGTAAATTAGCATAGTCTTGATGCCAGTCTACAAGGTAAAATGACAGGTCAACAATTGAAAACTTCTCTGGGATACCTCAATTTCCTGTCAAACCTGCTTCCATCTGATCTCTGGAATTCTGGATACTGAATTTTTATTCCTAGGTTTGCCTAACACTGGGGTGGGAGAGCAGTTGTGTTTGGAGTCCTGGTGGCACAATGGTTAAGCACTTAGCTGCTTTCTGAAAGGTTATCAGTTTGAACCCCACCAATGGCTCTGCAGAAGAAAATATCTGCTCCTATAAAGAAATGCAATCTGGTGAACTATGGAACGATTCTACTGTCTTATAGTTCTGACTTGTGATTTCACAACACACAGCATCTGAGGGGGACATGGCTCAAATATACCCTCTTATAGTATGCCTGGTGTGGTGCTGTGGGCTCAGCCCTGGACTGAAAGCCACAAGGTTGGCAGTTCCAACCTACCAAGCTGCTCCTTGGAAACCCTATACAGAGTTGCTATGCATTGGAACTGACTCGAAGGCACTGAACAACAGCAATAACATACCTCTTATAAGAGACAAAAATCGTAATTCATCCTGGTGTGGTGTTGTAGAATCAGTACTGGATGGCAAACCGCAAGATCGGCAGTTCAAACCTACCACTTGCTGCTCGGAAACCCTGTACAGGATCAGTATGAATCGGAACTGACTTGATGGTACTTAACAACAACAAAGAGTCATAAACTATGGTTTGGCTTTCTTGTAATTTGTTTAAGTATTTTTCTGCCTTTGGTTTTTGAGAGGGTTTCCTTTTGTAGAGTGGGAATGACCCAATAGCAATGGATTTGGATTTTTGGTTTTTATCTGTGTATTTAAATTGATTTAGTTATTGTTTTCTTTTCTCTTTTACACCTTGTTCACCCAACAAAAACAGAGTAACTATATAAGGTTTATAAAAGCATACAATTCTATAATCCTTTGTCCTAAATTAAAGTCCACATTTTGAATGAATGCACAATAATGAATCTGGAGAAATGTGCTTTTCCTCTCATTACGATTTTGACACCACCAAGAAAAAGGCTGCAATCAATATATTATCTGTACATTTGCAGTTTTTCCTTTTAGACTTGTCTTTCCTCGAAATTGTTGTTGTTGATGATGATTGCTGTCATGTCAGTTCTGATTCATAGCGACCCCATATAGGGTTTCTGAGGAGCAGCTGGTGATTTTGAACCACCAACCTTGCAGTCCAGTGTTTATCCTATAGTGCCATACCAGGACTCCTTGAAATTAGATCCTCAGAAATTAAGAAACTAGGCAAAAGCAAATCAAATTACTATGTAGTAATAACACTGTAGAAAAATTAGAAAATGCATATGCAAATAGAAAAAAAAGTCACTATTTAAAATACAATCCATCAGAAAATAAACATTTATCAAATATATAAAATAAAACAAATTCCAAAATTAACATAAACATAAAGGGAAAGTACAAAATCACAAACTAAATTATGTAAATTTTTAAATAAAAATGAAAACATTAAATTAGAAATCATTTATGCTATAATGATTTTAATACTTAACTATAAAAAATTTAAATTTTGTATGAATTCTAATTTAAATTAAATTAAATTTTATTTTGAAAATAAATGGAATTAAATGAGTTGGAAAGTGAAAATAATTGGAAAATTAAAACTTATTTGAAATCCTACTACACCGCATTAGGTTGTACTTAGAATTAGAATATACAAAAAATGCATGATTTAAAGTAGAAAATAAATAATATAAAATCATAAAACATAGATAAGTAAAAATAAAATCAATATTTCAAATAAGAAGATATATACAAAAAGTTTTAAATGCAAATATGTAAAAATTTATTAAAACTAAAACTACTCATAATTCCAACACCTGGAGGTAACTTTGGGTTGTATAACTTTCCACACTTTTAAAACATCTACAGCTTCACTTTTATGACCTAGAAATGCAATAACAATTCAGTAATGTTAGGCTTTCTGCTCCCTGCAGATTTAAAGCCTCAGAAACCATATATAGCATTGCTATGAATTCGAACCGACTCCACAGTACTTGCTTGTCGGGTTGCTATTGTTAAGTGTCATGGAGTCAGCTCTGACTCATAGTGACCCTGTATGGGGTTTCTGAGGAGTGGTTGGTGAGCTTGAACCACTGACCTCGTGGTTCAAACAACCTTGCAGTACAGCACATTAACCCATAGCACCACACCAGGACTACCTTTTAATCCAATCAGAAATCAGGTTCTGCTCTTATTTGGGAAGGTATGTGTGTCTGTGTCTGTGTGTGTATCTGTGTGTTTTTGTTTTATTTTCCCCTCTACATAGGGAAGACCTAATCTTCAGAGTTAGGATATTTGGGCTCGAGTTCCAGTTTTACCAAATACTTTCAACAGCTCAATTATGTTAGATGTTCACTGAGTTAGGCTGTGTCAGGTCATAGGATAAAAAGTCAGTTGCCATCAAGTCAACACAGAAACTCCATGTTTGTCCTAATATTAAGCTTCAAGGGTTTTTGATGGCTGAGTTTTCAGAAGTAAATCACCAGGCCTTTCTTTATGCAGGCAGCTCTGAAAGAGTCCAAAGCATGAGGTTAGCAGCTGAGTGTGTTAACCATTTGCACCACCCAGAGGCTCCAGGCCTTGAGTTAGGCCCCAACAGTCTATCACATGCTTAGTTTCTCACCCCATGCCTGTTTGCTATCTGTACATGGAAGTGACAGCTACTTCATGAGTCTTTCTGGAAATTAGGCAATAGATGAAAAGTCTGTGTGCAATCTATAAGATGTTAGTTACTAGGTATTATTATTAGAAGGTTTCTATATATTAAAGAATTGAAGAAAAACAGGAAGTTACAACATAAAAGTCAATACAGGATGAAATCGATGTCTGAAAGTGTATGCCTCCTCATGGGCTTTTATTGACCTATATCTGAAAATTAGAGTTCAAGTAACCTAAAATTGGTTTTCTGACTAGAAAAAAATGAAAGAGGGGATTATACTTCCAACACTTCTCTTGACTTCTCTTGCTGGAGACTATGAATCGGAACCTACTCCACAGCACCCCACTACCACCATGACCAAGGAGTCCCATGCCCACACCTGTGCTAGACTTACCCAGACCCTTGAGGGCATTTGATCTCAGGGAACACCTGTGTGTTTCAAGGCAGCAATAGCAACATTCTGAGAGAGTATACTGTCCCGTGTCAGTAAGTGGTAGAGGCAGGAGTCTGACCCAGGTTTGGCTAACTCCAAAGCCAGTGCTCAGTCTCACAAGGCCCCCTCCATCCCTCAAGAGAGCTTAATTTTTAGTCAAATGTACATCTTCTTTTATTTAAAACTCTAAAAATAAGATATTCACTTGGATAATTTGATTCATAATATTAAAAGCAATTATATACAGAGAAAAAGCAAGCCCTGGTAAATAGTTGGTTGTGAGTTGGGCTACTAACCAAATAGGAGTCCTGGTGTGGTGGTGTGGGTTAATGCGCCGCACTGCAAAATCACTTGAAACTGCAAGGTCGGTGGTTCAAGCTCCCAGTTGTTCCTTAGAAACCCTATCTATACGGGGTTGCTATGGGTCGGAACCAACTCAACAGCACTTAACAACAACAACAGCAGCAGTAACCAAATGGTCAGCAGTTTCTGAAAGAGAAAGATAGGGATTTCTGTTCTTATAAAGGTTTACAGCCTTGTATATAGATAGCAGATGATACAACCTTGCTTGCTGAAAGTGAAGAGGACTTAAAACATTTACTGATGAAGATCAAAGATCTATATAGAGTCAGAATCGACTCAGTGGCACACAACCACCATGTTCTTAGTCCTTCACAGTTAGCTCCCCAATTTCCTGAGAACTGTGACTCTTGCCCTGTACTCCATACAGACTTGGAGGTGGCCCTGTCCTCGCACTTGTAGTGGTGGTTGGGCTTCATAAAGCTGTTCCCACAGTGACTCCCAGGCTGTAAATCTTTATAAGAGAAGAAGGCCTCATCTTTAGGTGTGGATATAAATATATGTTAAAAATGTATTCTATTTATAGATTCAGATTCATAGATTTTTGTAAACCAGAACTCACTTTTGGTCTCGTATCTAAGCACTGCTGGGAGTGGTGTCTTTCTCAGCTGGGAATGAGGCAGATGGACCTTCCTTGGAGCTCACAGCCGGTGACATGAACAATGGGATGCTGTTTGCACACCATTCTCCTTGGTGACATCACAACAGGCCATGGATAAAATTCTAGAACCTTTTCTGAAAAGGAAGATGACAGAGATGACCTCTCTCTTTTCCTGACCCTTAAAAATTCTACTCCCCTGTCAAACTTGAAAATGAAGTAGCGAAATTAGCATGTTTCCTCAGGCCTTTACAGCTCCACAGGATTTAACACACGTCCTCCCTGTGCAACCCGGGTCTGTTGTTGTTGTTGTTAGGTGCCATCGAGTTGGTACCGACTCGTAATGATCTTATGCACAGCAGACCGAAACACTGGCCGATCCTGGGCCAATCTTACTACTGTTGCCAGGCTTGAGTCCGTCGATGCTGCCACTTGGCCAATCCATATCACTGGGGGTCTTCCTCTTTTTCTCTGACCCTCCACCTTACCAAACATTATATCCTTCTCCAGCAACTGGTCCCTCCTGACAATATGTCTGAAGTATGAGAGACGAAGTTTAGCCATCTTGGCTTCCAAGGAGCACTCTGGCTGCACTTCTTCCAAAATGGATCTATTGGTTCTTTTGGCAGCCCATGGCATTTTCAATATTCTTCTCCAACACCATAACTCTAAAGCATCAATTCTTCTACGGTCTTCCTTATTCACTGTCTAGCTTTTGCATGAATACGAGGTTATTGAAAATACCATGGCTTGGGTCAGGTGCACCTTAGTCTTCAAGCTGACATCTTTGCTCTTCAACACTTTAAAAAGGTCTTGTGCAGCAGATTTGCTTAATGCAATACATCATTTGATTGCTTGACTGCTGCTTCCATGAGTGTTGGTAGTTGATCCAAGAAGAATGAAGTCCTTGACAACTTCAATCTTTTCTCCGTTAATTAGAATGTTGTTTATTGGTCCAGTGGTGAGGCTTTTTGTTTTCTTGACATTGAGATGTAATCCATACTGAAGGCTGTGCTCTTTGATCTTCATCAGTAAATGTTTTAAATCCTCTTCACTTTCAGCAAGTAAGGTTGTATCATCTGCATATCATAGGTTGTTAATGACTCTTCCTCCAATCCTGATGCCATGTTTTGCTTCATAGAACCCAGCTTCTTGGATTATTTGCTCAGCATACAGGTTTCATAAGTATGGTGAAAGAATACAACCCTGCCACACACCTTTCTTGATTTTAAACCATTCTGTGTTCCCATGTTCTGTTCAAACAACTGCCACTTGGTCCAGGTACAGATTCCTCATGAGCACAATTAAGAGTTCTGGAATATTCATACTTCACAATGTTGTCCATAGCTTGTCATGATCCACACAACCAAAAGCCTTTGCATAGTCAGTAAAGCACAGGTAAACATCTTTCTGATATTCTCTGCTTTCATCGGACATCAACAATGATATCTCTGTGCTGGTCTGTAAAAGCAGGTTACCCTTCAGAGCTAGGAGGTATTGCACCAGCCCATATGGTGCTGTAAAACTAAATGTTCGACTGAGCCTTTGCAAATTACAGAAATACATTTAGACTCTTTATGACTCTACTGTTTTGATTTTTGAGGTTTGGAAGGTTGGATAAAATGGACCCAAAAAAAATTCTAATAAAAGGACATTAGAAAATAAAATGGGCTTAATTTCTAATTGGGAGAGAGTGTGCTTCCCAGCCCAGCAGTTGCTTTCTCTTTAAGGAAAAGCTGCTGTCAAGTGCAGAGGACTGGGAAGGCCTGTAACAGGCACTTTTTGGACAGATAGTGTGATGCTGAGGCTTTGATGGGAAGATGAAGAAACAACCCCTGCATCAGCACTTGGCCAGCCAGGCCACATGCAGTCTACATTCCATCACCTGAACTACAACTGTTATTGAGCTAAAGATAACTAGAAAGTCATGATATATTATATGAAAGAGGTTTATTAGAACAAGAATACTTGCCAAGGGAAACATGCTATAGGCAGCAGCATCTCACTGCGCTGACAGACTGACATGAGATTTTTCGACAACAATGTTGTGTTCTACAACAACATTTGTTTTGATTTCAAAAAGGAAGGTGGGCTTTCCTGTCTATGTAGTTCTGCTCTGGTGAGTCACGTCTGTCTCTCCTTTTCCCCGTGCTGCTCATGCATCTGGCATTCTGGGAGTCTAGGATTTCAAGATGAATTCCGTGATGGAGGCATCTGGGATACTTGACATAACCAGTTTTGTGTCTGTGCTGAAAGCTGGTTAAGGGGGAGATTCATGTGTAGTTGATGGTTCACAACTCCCGCTGGGTTGTTGAATAGGGAGGAAGGACTCACAAGCCCTGCTGGGTTCTGAACACAAAAGGAGATTATTTGTATCTTGACTGCCTAGCAAGGAGATAGATGTTTTTGTTTTGTTTATATCCTGCCACCTGCTAAGAAAGATTCTATCTGTTGTCCACATTCTGCTCCTCTCTTGCTTGTATTTGGAGGGTTTTTATTGTTCTATTGATCTTTTCCCAATGCCACTTTTCTGCTGCCCCAGTAATTTTCCTGCTTTTCCCTTACCCTAAAAACACCAGGTCCTTTATATGGAGTGTGATGTCAGTGGACATCTGTACAAGGTTGCAGCCAGCATGGGGGATGGTGGCATATTTGATATGATTTTATTTGGTGGAACATCTTGAACAAAGACCGGGTCTTGGGAGGAGAATACCATGGAGACAAAGAAACAGATCTTCAAAGCCAGTAATGAGTTCTGGCTGAGCAGAGGAGAAGTGCTTATCCCAAAGCTTGGGTCTGAGGCCCTGGAGTGATTGAGTCCAATTAACAAACACTCAAACGTAGCAACAACTGTGAGGTTGGCGCAGGCTCAGGCAGTTTTTCATTCTATTGTGTGTAGAGTCATTATGAGTCGGTACCAACTCAATGGCACCTAACAACAACAACAAACACTCCAGATAAACAAAGAAATAAAAGCCTTTATTAGTAGGAAGTTAACTTAAGGAACACCTGCAGCAAAGAGGTTGGCTTGGTGTCCAATGACTATCTTTTACAAGCAATATTTATACTCATTTTAACAGTATTAATTAGTTTCCAATGTGCAGGTGGGCTATAACCTTATAATTCTAACCTTCACATGAATTCACAAGGTGGTCATCGGTTCCCATAAATACATCATAAGGGGGTACTCGATTAACTCTCTCAGTGCATATGCCTAGATGGCTTCCCCTAATCAGCAGCTACACAAACAGGCTCCAAGCAGAACTTGGTGACCTGTCACATTCTAACAATAGTTAAAGCATATCCCTAAGAAGACAGGGCAGACTAGGACAGTGAGTGTGTAAAATGCTTTCAGGCAGTGCTGGATTATATTTACCTTTAGCAGGTGCTGTGAGGTAACACCCTGGACTGTAAAGTCAGTTTGAATTGCAATATCATCGTGGTTCAACCTTACCAGCTACTCCTCAGAAACTATACAGGGTTGCTATGGGTTGGGACCGACTCAACGACACAACAGCAGCAACAACAAAGCAGACTAGTTAAATTCTCCAAATGGTTACACTCAGGGTCATGCATACAGAATGACTACTCTCCCACTCTCAAAGCCACGGACCACACCCTTTCAGCCCTTCATTTTATTGAACTTTTCAGCTCTTGCCTACCAGCACAGTCAAAATGATGTTTCATCAGTTGAATGTGAAGTTCTTCCTTTTATCTATGGAAGTATAAATGGGTACAATTTTAAAAGAGAGGAATTTGATAGTATGGCACAAATTGAAAAGGCTCTATTTAATCCAGTCATGCCATGGCTAGAAGCTTTCTCTCATGATTACATTCATCAAGGAAGAAAGAGTTCTGTCCTTTGGCAGTCATGGAGCCCTGTTTGTGACAACAAAGTGCAGTATAGGCTGAGGGCCCAATTGATGAAGAGCACATTGGCCATTATGCTACTTGCGACAGGGACAGGAGTGAGCTCTGAGTGCTGGGAGCAGCTGCGCACCAGAAGCAGGGGGAAAACTGTATGTAACGTGAGCCCATGGATGTCAGAGATTTCAAAATCTATAAGCATATATACAGGAATTTAGTTAAACTGTTTCTAGAATAGTACACAAGCAACTGTTAATTATGGACACTTTTAGAAGAGTGAGGCCAAGAGTTTGGAGCTGTTGCCTTCCTGATTGCAGGCCTTCTGTGAATATTGTTGGCAGTGGTTTTCTTTTTACTCCCAGTTGCCTTCAAGTCCACTTTGACTTACGTTGCCCCAGTGTGTGCCAGAGCAAAACTGTGGCTGTTTACAGTGGCGATTTGTTTTTGGAAATAGATGGATAGGTTTGTTTTTTTTGAGGTGCCTCTGGATTGACTCTAGCCTCCAACCTGTTTAGCTAGAAGTTGAGCCCATTAGTCATTTGCACTGCCCAAAGACTTTTACCACGTGCATGTACTGTATTCATATTTAAAGGAGAAAAGAAAGCATAGAAAACAAGCTGTGGTTTTGGAGGCTCCGGGCTGTGGTTGAGAACAAGAACCCCAGCCTTGTCTCACATTTCTCTGGCTGCACCATATATTCTGTGTCACATAAATGGGGTGTTGCTGCAAAACTGTACCCCTGATTGGGCAGGGTAAAGGCAAGGAGAACATAGGCAGCAGTTTTGCTGCACTGGCTTGGAACTCCTCGGAGTTTGAGGGTGGGAAGTAAGAAAGTGGGGGGTGGGGGTGACTTTCCTGAAGGCCCTGCCCCACCAAGCCACAAGGCACCACACTTCTTCCCTTGCTCATGCCTTGAGATGGGTGCTCACCTTCATCATTTTCTCTTCCCAGGAAACACCCTGGCTCAGACAGAACCATGCTGCAGAAGTGGCAGGTAAGGCTACCCCTGTGCCTAAGGCAGCCCTCAGGAGTTAAACCAGAAAATAGCTCAGGACCCTATGATGAAAGAAGTATAAGGAGTACTCCACAAGAAACCTTGTTTGTTGTTTTTTAATTTGCCCCAAAAGTCTGAAATATTTCCCTCAGGAAATCCCAGTGATGAAAAGAGGTGCTTGGGCACTGGAGTCAGAGCTGGGGGGTGAGTGTTGTGTGTGTGCACACATGTGTGTGTTGCATGTGTATATGTGTACCTATATGTGTATTATGCGTGTATGTGAATGCAGTCAATGCCTCTGTGGTCTTGCCCTCGTGCTCTATCCATGAAGGTGTGTGAATGTGTGTAAGACGTATATAACACGGGAAGGGCGTGAGTGAACATTGTTCCAGGGCAGACACATGTGACTCCCAGCCTGTCTGAGGCTGACAGTCTTTCAAGGGTTCTGAGTTAAAGGAAGAGACCCCAAGGGGTCAGTCTTAGAGATCATGTGGCAACAAGAAAGTGGCTCTGGGTCCCTATTCCTGCAGTCCTTTCCCAATGAGGAGACCAATGGGAAGAAAGCATATAGGTCCCATTATCAGAGATGACAACTACATAAGACTCTTCCTTCACCTACTGGCCCTGTTGAATTTTTCCCAAATGCCATTCCTCTCTTGGTTTGAGACTGAGGGCTGTTAGGCATGGCCGTTATCCCACAATCAGGGACAGGGAACAGGCAGCCCTGAAAGTCCTGGAGGACACTCTTGGTGAACTCATTCCCTCTGAATTCAGTGACTACCTCTTCTCTGTTACCAAGATTTCCCTCAATTTATTATTTTTTAAATCATAAATGGGTCAATAATAAGTTAACCCACAACATTTGTGTATTTCATCAACTTTTGAGTATTACATCCAGCAGTAAACACAAAGGAGGTTTTAGCCTTGACTTTGGACTGCTAAGCTGTGCTCTTGTTTTCAGGCAGATTTAGCTTCCTAAATAAATTTTTGCAGTTCCTATTGAAAGTGTGTATATTCCTGAGTTGGTGTTGGCTGGTGGCCGAGATTCATGGGAGCAGCCAAGTTGACACCTACAGGAAAAGGGCTTCCTTTAAAGGGTTGCTAGCTAGACCTCTGTGAAGTTCAGACACATGTGATTTATGCCTTTGTGTGTGTGTGTGTGTGTCTCTTCTGGTAGAAAAGGGAAGTCAGCAATTTTGAGTATCTCATGTACCTCAACACACTGGCTGGGAGGACCTACAATGACTACATGCAGTATCCAGTGTATCCTTGGGTTCTTGCTGACTACACCTCAGAGGTAAGGGGGTTCCTATCTAACAGTGTGCAGGTGTGCTGAGGGTCTGGTACCAAGCTAGCCAGCACAGCCTAAGTGGGAAAGCAAAGAGTTCCATGAGGTTCACTGCAGGCCTGAGCCCCAGGGCTGTTATTGGTGCTCCGATTTCTCCATGGAGGTCTTTGACATTTGGATGCCTGGATACAGGTCCTGTAGGGACCACATGAATAGTACAGCTGCTAGCATCATACAGAGGACTGCTTGGTTTACTCACTTTCATGAAGATCCCCATATACTGAGACGCCACCATAGACCCACACTGGTGGTGAGTGTCACAAAGGAGGCAGGTGTGCTCTGGAATAAACATGAAGAGAAACAGAAGGAATTGCTCTTCCTGTAGACGGAACTGACAGTATGTGGGCTTCCCCAAGGCCTGGACTGCAATGCATAGAGCTAGGAGATGCAGAAGGCAAGACCAGACCATTCAGCTCTCTTGGTATCTATCCCTGGACCTCCGCAGGCAGGAAGGAAGGTGACACTGGGATGATCTGGTCTCTGAGCAGTGCCCTAACACCCTGGCTCTTACCATCCGAAGACATACTGGGCCATATGTATCAAAGGAAAAGTTCCCTGGCCAGTCCTGCATGGGATTACTTGAAAGGCTGATCCCCCAGATTTGGGAAATGGGGCTTTGACCTCTAAGCCTCACTTCAGACATTTAATGCAACTGCTTTTCTCACCAGCCCTGTATTTCTTCTTATCCTAATGACCCACCTGAGGTTGGAAGCATTTCAAAAATGAAACCCGCAAACCCCAGCTTTAACTCACACATTGCAGAGGGGTAGCTTGCAAGTATGTTTTGTTTAATGCATAGCCTATATTTTAAAAACTTTTTCTCACCAACATTTAAAAATTGGGTGATTTTTCATAAATATCTGGATTCCTAATATCTTTGGGGCAATCAGGAGATGTGGCAACAATGAAGCTCCATTCTTACCTGGCAAAATCTGCTAAAGCTGTTTCAGTCATCCCTTTAGATGATTGTACGTCTCCACATCCCTGTCATTTTCTGGGGTCTCACAAGAGACCTGGTGTACTCTTGCACCTACTTGGTCTCTACAGGTTTCTGAGATTGGGGCACTCACCCATCGGAGCTGGGATGGGATCCCTACTAGTGAAACAAAAACCAGTTACCACCAAGTTGACTCCAATTCATGGATGCCCCAGGTGTGTCAGAGTACAACTTTGCTCCCTATTGGTTTTCAATGGCTGATTTTAAAGATGGTTAAAAAGAAATGCTTTATTCTATAAAAAATACAGAGACTTGAGGACCATGCATCTTTTCTGCTAACATATAGAGCATCTTTGCTCCAAGAAAATGTCTCTGAGTATACCTGATTCCTGAAAAGTCTTCATTTCTCCAGTCTGCATCTCCAAGGACAGATGAAGGGAAGAGCAACCCATGTTTTCATTGTCTAGAAGGACATTGCCTCAGAAAATGAGGATGAAACCCTCATATTCTCTCCAAACAGATCCCTACTAACATCCTACCAAAATCAGTGTGATTCTAAGCAAGCACTCAGAACAAGAAAAGTAAATTACTCTGTAAGAGCAGGAAACAAACACCTTATAGACAACAGGGATTCTTTTAAAACTCTCTTTCTGGTAACTGGAGAAAATCTTCAGAGTTGGGTCAACTTGGAACAGGTTCAGTATGAACTCAATCTTTCCCTCCTCTTATTTTCCATCTCTCCCCTATTAAGTCTTTGTGGATCACTGATTCCACAACCATAAAACCCTTGCATGCCTGCTAATCACCAGAGGGGGGTCAGACCAAATGACAATAAACCAATAAAGAGAACCATAAAACTAAACAGCCTGACTCCAGAGTCTCTCTGGGCCCCTCAAGACTTGGGAGGGGGGGTGGCGAGAGTAAGGGACAGTGAGGGAGGAGTTAACTCAACTGCACATTTCTGCCTTCTAGACATTGAACTTGACAAACCCCAAAAGTTTCCGGGATCTTTCAAAGCCCATGGGGGCTCAGAGCAGGGAAAGAAAGCTGAAATTTATCCAGAGGTTTAAAGAAGTTGAGAAGACCGAAGGTGGGTAGATTACAGCTCGATTTTTCTGAAATATCTGAATGCCTGGAAACGCTAGTTGTTAACAATTTAGTCATTCTCCTAGCAGTGGCATTACTAGAGAGGTACAGTGGGGTGGACCATAAGCGATGATACTGTCGGAGGTCTATACAATTTCTGTGCAGTTTCTCAGCAGAAATTTATTATTTTTATGGAAATACCCCTACAGTTAGTTAGAACAGCAAAGACATTTTTATAAGTCCAGTTTGCATGTATCAATAGACCTACCAGGCTATGGTAATTTACTTTTAGGACTCCTGGTATGGCGCTGTAGGATCAGCACTGGACTGCGAACCCCAGGGTCTGCAGTTCAAATCCACCAAGAGCTCCTTGGAAACCCTATATGGGCACTCTATGAGTCAGAACCAACTTGGTAGCACTTACCAACAATTTACTTTTTGAACCTTCTAATGTTATCTGGTCAGAACTGTCATTATTCCCCAATTACAGTGACACTTTGAATCACATGATTTCGTCTGCACTTGCTCCATGCACACACTGTTTTTGTTGCTGCCAGTGTTTTTATAGTTACTGATTTTGTCAAACTATCAGGTGTTTTAGGTACAATAGTATGGTAATTAGTATTTGTGTACCCAGTTCAGCAGGGTTTTTCTTTTTTAATGAAGCAGTAATTAAAGAATAAGGAGAAAATCAAAACAGGTTCCCGCTCAATTAATAATAATGTTGTTGTTAAGATCTGTCAAGTCAGTTCTGCCCTATAGTGACCCTGTATAAGGTATCTGAGGAGCAGCTGTGACCTTGAACCTGGTGGTTCAAACCAACTATACAGTCCAGTGCACCAAAACTATACAGCACCACACCAGGACTCCAATAATGTTGTAACGAATGTATGTAGATTTTACAGAAGAATTTTGGTGTCTGGTGACCTTGTGTGCAACAGAACAAAGTGCTGCAGGACCCTGCATCGCCTTGACAGCCACCAATCTGTTGAGTACCCTGTTGTGTACTAACCCTCTGACTGAGGGTCTCCCTTGCTCTAGCTCCACAACACCAAACTTGATGTCCTCATCCAGTAACTGACCCCTCCTGATCCTGTGTGGAATGCAAATCAAATCAGACAGTGTTCTGTCATGATCCAAAGGTTTTCAGGGGCTTATTTTTGGAAATAGATCACCAGACCTTTCTTCCTAGTCTGTCTTAGTCTGGAAGCTCAAGTAAACCTTCTCCACCCTGGACGGCCCTGTCAGTACTTAAACTACCATTGGCACAGCTTCCAGCATCATAACAACACACGAGTCACCTCAGTACAAAATAATGACAGACAAGGTTGTCATGTGTTTTCCAATGTACCGTGGCTTATTTAACAGGGAAGAACATTTAAATCAGCAATTTGTGCAAGATCACAAAGCCTATAAATGGCAAGACTTGCATTTATTTGACTCTAGAACCTATTTCCCAGACTCCCAAAACTTTACAAGTTTTGTCATACCCACGGGCCATCTATATTATTGTTGCCTTTTGTTTTCCTTTAGGTCTGCTTGGTTCTTAGACTTCAATATATGTATTTTTAAAAGAAGTTTTATCATGCATTTGATAGCTATATTTTTTTCTGAAAGAACATATTTAAATAAAAGACATGTACTTATGAACTGTTAAGGAGCTCTGGTAGCATGTTGTTGTTGTTTTGTTGTTAAGTGCCGTCGAGTCAGTTCCAACCCATAGCGACCCTGTATAGGGTTTCCAAGGAGATGCTGGTGAGCTTGAACTGCCAAACTTGAAGTTCAAATAGTGGTTACAAATCAGGCTGTGAACCTTAAGGTTAGCAGTTCGAAACTACCAGCTGTTCCATGGGAGAAAGATGAGGCTTTCTGCTCCCATAAAGATTTACAGCCTTGGAAACCCTGTACAGGGTCACTGAGTCAGAACTGACATGCAGCTGGGGCAGGTACTCCCTGTCATTCAGTGCTGCAAGCTCTGGCTACAGGCATCTTCCCCTGGGCTGTCCTGGCTCAGGCTTTCCCTGACGAGGGCACAATGCTGGCAGTTCCCATTCAGTCCAGGAAATGAGAAGGTCTGTATCTCCTCTCACCCTGGGGCATCACTGACCCAAACTGTCGTCTCTGCCCACAGAGAAGAAAACTAAAGGAGCAAGAGTTGGTGGTGAAATTGTAGGCATTCTGGGTCTTCTACATACCCCTTATGTGAGCACTACCTCACCTAGAGTCCTCGAGTCTGACTTTCCCAGGGTCTGAGTCTTCCCTACATTCTTAAAGGCAGAAGCCTGGGGACTGGGTGGTGTAGCTGCTGGCCTTGAATGAGCTTTGCACCCTATGGTGGCTACTGACCCTCATACAATGGCCTTCAGATGCTCTCAGAAGTTGGGCCTGTGTATGTGTGTCTGCGCAGCATGGGTGAGGACGCAGACCTCAGGGACTGTCCTGTCATTGCAGGAGACCTCACCGTTCAGTGCCACTACTACACTCACTACTCCTCGGCCATCATTGTTGCCTCCTACCTGATCCGGATGCCACCCTTCACCCAGGCCTTCTGCTCTCTGCAGGTAAGCACACCCCCTGCTTCCAGGTGCCAGGCTTAGGGATGGAGGGCACCTTGCTGCTAGAAAATCCGTCTTTAGCCCAAGAGTACCACTTCATGTTTTTCCTAGGGTGCTGGGACAAACCCCCCCTCGCCACCCCAGCAAGGCAGGTTGCTCTTTTTAGCTACACCTGGATATCTGCCCAACAGAATCTTGTAAAAAGAACTTTAAAACATAAGGAACAAGAGATATGAAAGAGAAAAAAACAAAAAAAACTTAACCTACGTACATTTTAGTGGAAAAGGGAAAGCAGAAGTTTGCAAAGGTAGGTGGTCAAAGATTAGAAAAACAAAGACAAAATGAAAACAATGAAAAACCTATGACTCAAGACATCAGAATGCATTAAAGCTAAATACAAGTGAAAAAGCTTAAAAAGACAAACAAAATATTTGAAGACTAGAACAAACAACTTAACCAAAGAAAGAACCAACCCATAAACAAACAGATCTTCACACCCTTAATGTTGCTAGGTTTAGCAAATAAAATACAGGATGCCCAGTTAAATGGAAATTTCAGACATACAATGATTTTCAGATTAAACAATGGTTTATACTAACAAGTTACTGGTTGGCTATCTGAAACTTAAGTTGATCTGGTCCTCTTGTATTTCTCTGGCAACCCTATAACCAACTATATGTGAGCCAGTGTTGTTTCCTGAATGGGTGAATGCCTCCAAGGCAGGGGAGCATTCCTGGGACAGAGTCCCTCATGGGCAATGTTGTGAGGGCAAAGATTAGCAAGAGACTTCCAACCTCTCACTCTTCCTCTCCTGACAGTTTGCATTCTTTTGCGCTCTCTCTTTCTAACCCCATCTACTAGGATCCTGATTTTACAGTACCTTTTATTCCATGGGCAAAGCTTATGTGGAGAGGGTCTTTGGTAGCTCAGTGCAGCTGGCTGGCTCAGCCAATTCCAAAGTGAATAGATCACACTGCCCAAGTTTATGGTCTGGCCTTACACTGGTCCAATGGAAAGGAAAGCATTCACTTGGAGTGGGTAACAGACGAAGGCAGGGATAGGTAGGCATGACAACTTCAAGAACAAGTACAGACTTCAGGAACTGTGGTTGGGTCTCACCTCATCAGCAAGGTGGCACTCATAGGACCCTGGCCCCTCTGGGTCAACACTAACACCAACTACTTGACCCTGGGCAGGAATAATATAGATAGGGCAAGGCACTTTTCCTAATCAGGAGCAAAACCCTACTGTCTTTTGTTTCTTGGCACAGCCGTCTTTGTACTTTATGGCAAGCTTTGTCTAGACATTGTATAACCCCCTCTCCCTGGAAATTCACTCAAAAATAATAAGTGTACTTCCCCTGAGTCTTTCTCAGGCAACAAGCATTTTAAGTAAGTTTTGTTTTGAGAAAGAATGGTCCCAGTGCTTCACCCTATGCCAGGAATCCCATCCAGATGTTGCTCATTAATCCACAAGAAATGATCATTACCATTGATGATGATAGTAATAGCTTCCATTGCTGCTTTTCACCGGGGGCTCGGGAGGCTTTTAAAATGTCCTCTTTCCCCCTAAAACGAATGCATTAAAGCCAGAACCCCAAGAATCACCTGTTGCTAAAGGTCTGCTTCCACTGGGAGGAAGGAGAGAGAATGAAACAGAAACAGTATAGGCTATGGGATTGGTCAGCTCTAATCAGAGCATGAAGAGACTGGTTCAAGATCATCTTCTTTGATTGAAGCCAATTCAGGACAGTCTGAACTTTCCAAGTTAGCCTGAGCCAGACTAAACAGGTGTGCTCTGAACTTTCAAGGAGATTTAGGTTAAAGCCACTTTTAAGTGAATCACAATTGGTTTAGACAAGTTTGGTTTGTTTGTAACCAGACCAAACTGGTTTCAGAGGCTCTAAACCAGGGTGACTGAGCTCTGGTGATACAATGGTTAAGCATTCAACTGTTAATGGGAGATTGGCAGTGCAATATAAACCTAGTGGCTTATATTGAAAAGTTATTTATTGTCTATCTGAAATTCAAGTTCAGCTGAACCTTCTGTATTTTATCTGGCAACCCTACACCAGTTGCTCCCATAAAGACTGTTGTTGTTTTTGTTAAGTGCCCTTGAGTCAGTTTTGACTCATAGCAACCCTACATAGGATTTCCCAGGAGCGGCTGGTGAGCTTGAACTGCCAATCTTGCAGTTCAGACCAACTTTGCAGCCCAGCACATTAACCCACAGCACCACACGAGGAATCCATAAAGATTTGTTGTTGTT
>NW_006408807.1:2359174-2391012 GCF_000296735.1 Chrysochloris asiatica | reverse complement strand
CCTGTATAGGGTTTCCGAGGAGCAGCTGGTGAGCTTGAAGGGCCAACCTTGCAGTTCAAACAGTTTTGCAGTCTGGCACATTACCCCACAGCGCCACATAAAGATTGTTGTTGTTGTTAAGTGCCGTAGAGTCGGTTGCGATCCTGAACAGGGTTTCCGAGGCTGTAAATTTTTATGGGAGCAGAAAGCCTCATCTTTTTCCCGCTGAGCAACTGGTAGTTTTGAACTGCTGACCTTGCGATTCGCAGACCAATTCGTAACCACTGTGCTACCAGAGCCTAAAGATTACAGCCTTAGGAAATCCTGTGGGGCAGGATACTCTGTCACATGGGGTTGCTATGAGTTAAAAGCAACTCAATGGCACCCCACAACGACACAAACCAGGGTGAGGTAGTGCAGACCCAGCCGTATTAGCTCAGGCATTTTTGTCTCTCTGTTTCCATCTCTGATGCCACTTTGCAGGTTTACAGGGTGTAAATCTATTTGTAGCTGGTGGGTCCCTCGGAGTTGAAAGCACTTGAATGTTCCACATGTGGTTCTGAAGTCTTTTCACTTCCCTAACCTTCATTTGAGCTGCTTTGACTCTCTTTGAACAAGTTTTAACTGACATTTCAAAACAAACAAACAAAAACCCAACCCAATTCATTGCCGTCAAGTGGTTCTGTAGGACAGAGCAGAACTGCCCCATAGGGTCACCAAGGCTGGAATCTTGACAGAAGCAGCCTGCCGCATCTTTCTCCCTTGGAACAGCTGGTAGGTTAGAACCACTGACTTTTAAATTAGCTGTCAAGCATTTATACACTGCACCACCAGGCGTCCTCCTGACTTTTCTGTTTTTGTTGTGACGTACCGTGGAGTCAGGTCTACTTCAGAGTAACACGGTATAAGGTTTCTGAGGAGCAGGTGGTGGGTTTGAACCACCAACCTGTGGTTAACAGTGCAGTGCTGATCCAACAGTGCCACATCTGGACTCCCCGGACTTTTCTGGTGGGTTATAATTGAGCTAAGCCTTTGGAAGCAGCTTTTTCTATAAGACAGGAGATGAACTTCAGTTCCCAAGGGCTACATGTAGTGCCAACAGAGCCTGTCTCTTTGGTTGTCCTGGAGCCCTGGCAGACACCTTAGGTGGTCTGAAATCAGCTTCCTCCCACGCATCACAACTCCTAAAGGGCTTTGCCTCGCCCACCTCGCCAGGTTCTTAGCAGCTGGAAAGTACTGATTTCTAGCTCCTACCCACTCCTGCTCTGGTAGCGTAGTGGTTACGAATCGGGCTGCAAACCTCAAGGTCAGCAGTTTGAAACCACCAGCCGTTCCACGGGAGAAAGATAAGGCTTTCTGCTCCCATAAAGATTTACAGCCTCGGAAACCCTGTACAGGGTCGCTATGAGTCGGAACCGACTACACGGCACACAACAACAACAACAATCCACTCCTGCTATGGTGCTATCAGGTAAACACTGAAATACTAACTGAAAGGTCAGCGATACAAACCCAGCAGCCACTGCTTGGGAGTCAGAACCAGCTCAAGGGCACTTAACAATAACAACAACCCAAGGATGAGGAAGAGCAAGAAAGGAGAGGAGGACACAGAATCCGTACACTAAGGCCTTCTCCATTCATTTAAACAACAGAGAATAAAATGTGAATTATTGCAAATGTAGAGCCGAAAGTAGATGGGAATCAACACAAAGAAAGTGCATGTTTTTCCGTTGTGCAGTAAGCCAACTGCCTTCTACCTATTACCGTGAGATTTGGGGTATGGGCTAGCTGGCCATCAGAACCAGTGTCTGTCTCTGTTACGTTATTTCCCCTCCTTGTTTTGAAATGAAGGAAATGAGATCATTATTTCTAAAGGCCCTTTCTTAAGAGGACCAGCCTCTGACGCTCATTCAACACCTATAGTATACCTGGCAGGGACTGTAAGTCCTGTATTAGTATCCCAATTAGTCCTTATGAGGCCATGTCCTGGCCTGTGGTCCCACAAGAAATACACAAAGGAGATGGGTGGTGACACTGAGCCGAAAACACTCCCAAGGAGCTCTGGTAGTGTAGTGGTTACGAATCGGGCTGCGAACCTTAAAGTCAGCGGTTCGAAACTACCAGCCGCTCCGCGGGAGAAAGATGAGGCTTTCTACTCCCGTAAAGATTTACACCCTCGGAAACCCTGTACAGGGTCGCTATGGGTCGGAACCGACTCGACGTCACTTAACAACAACAACAACAACAACTACAGACATGGTCTAGAGGGGAATGCTTAGGGGAAAGGGACAGATTCCTCCCCAACAGTGTATGCAGTATGCCTGTGTGTAGTGCTACACGTATGAGTCATGTAACAGGGAGGTGTCCCTGTGGAGCAGCATGCCACACCACGTGCCCTGTGATTGTGGGCACTGTGACATGGGTGCACTGAGAATAGAGTGGCATGTCAGCATGAGGCCCCAGCTGTGGGTCAAACTTGGCATCCAATACTCCATGCTTGTGTAATGCAGCTTTGACACTTGATTGGGCAGCAAGCACTGTGGAGTGTAGGCAGTGGTGTGGCTGGCACCAGAGACTCCCAAATAGCCTGAGGCCTGCCAAGTGAAGATACTAATTCCTTGAGTAAGGTATGTTTTCTTTCTCTCATATTTCAGTGTTACTAGGTTTGAACCAATCTTATAATTGTTGCATAACCCTGTTGTTCTGTGTTTGTTTTTCTGCCCCAAATCTGTCATGGTGACAACAAAGCTCTGCCCTGTCATGAGTCATTTTCGTGATCACTGCATATTAAAATTCATCACTGTGGCCACTGTGCCAACCCATTTCTCCCTACCCTTGATGACCCTCTACTGCACCACACATGATGTCCTCCTCTAGTGACCGAGCCCTGTAGTCACTGGACTGTTGTGATCTATAATGTTTTCTGTGGCTGACTTTCAGAAGTAGACAGCCAGATATGGAAGCTCTGCTGAAACCTGCCCACCATGGGTGACCCTGATGGTGTCTAAAATGCCAGCATCCAAGTTTTCAGCATTGTAGCAACATGCAAGCCACCACATTATGACAAATTGACAGATGGTGGTGGAATCTATTACTACAGTGATTGCATGAATAATTCCTTGTAGAAAGTTCAGAACAAGGCTGGTCCCTATGAGTTGGAGGTTAAAGATATACTAGTGGTTCAACTTTTCCAACATGTTATACCACTCCAAGGAACTCTGGTAAGATAGTGGTTATTAATCAGGCTGCTAACCTCAAGGTCAGCAGTTCAAAACTACCAGCCATTCCACGGTAGAAAGATGAGACTCTCAACTCCTGTAAAGATGTATATTCTTGGAAACCCCATGCAGGGTCGCTCTGAATCAGAACGTATTCCACAGCACATCACCACCACCACCACGACCACAGTCCTTGATTTTTATCAATCACCATGCCTCCCTTTCTCAAGTCTGAGAGTTCTGCAACACACTGCAGTAACTCACAATTGTCAAAGGAAATGACTTAGCAATTGTGGAGGTTGGCAAGTCCCAAATCCATAGTTCAGAGATCAGTCTAGATGAATGTTTTCACTCACATAGTCTCAAGATCTGAGGAACTCACATTGGCAGGTCAGATGACAGGCTTTAGTGCATGAGATTCGGGAACTGTTGAATCAGGTCAGGTGATGGGAAGGAAATCCCAGGAACTGGGGGAGACATGATGAACCAGATGAAGATCCAGAGCAACGGTGTCAGCTTGTCTATAGCCATCTTAGAAACTGGAGTCAGACCATATCCCCAAGGGAAACTAAGGGTAGTAACAAAGTCACACCCTCTAGTAAAGTGTGCCATGCTTAATCCTTCATTTCACTGCAATCTTTACTTTTTGTTATTGTTATTAAGTGCTGCTGAGTCGATTCCAACCCATATCGACCCTCTTTAGGGGATTCCAAGGAGCAAGCTGGTGAGCTTGAACCACTGACCTTGCAGTTCAGACAACTTTGCAGTCTAATGAATTAGCCCACAGTGCCTCCACCCCGGACTCCAATCTTTACTCTTTTGTCCCACCTTAATCTTTGCTTCTTAGCAACACATTTCAAAATGGGTCTGTTACACAGACATAGAGGCTAGGATCTACAATAGATCACAGCTAAGAAATCTGGCTAGAAGAGCCAAAATCAATCATTACTTTCCTTGCACTGATAGAATTTTACAATCTAGAAAATATGGTGTGACCAGAGCAAACGACACATGCATGAGTGTGACCCAGGCCAAATCTGTGGTGGACTTTGTTTCCCAATGCCTTGAGGCCTGAACCGATGCTCTGTGTGAATGGTGGGCTTGGCCACCCAGCACAGCCCCAGCACAGTTCTCAAGACACTTCCTAACACACAGCTGTGTCTCTGAGCACCCAGGAGGACATAACCACATAGTTATAGCCCCATACCAGTTGGTTTCCAGCCTAAGCCCAGACCCAGTATGGGCAGGACAGAGCCAAGCCGACAGCACACCAGTGAAGACACAGACTCTGTTGCTGCTGCTGCTATTGCTGTGTTTACTAAGGAACCGAAATAAAGTGCTGTGTTAATTAAGTCATAACCCGTGTGAATTCAGCTGTTACCAGCAGTGGGGAAGGATTTTCTGAGCCACCTGAGGTGAGCGGGACTGGTTTTCTGTAAGACATATGCTCACAGCTGCAGAGAACCATGGCCCAGCATTCAGTCTGGTCTGGCCATTGCTGGGAGCTCTGGATAGGTGTTCATCTGGGTCAGGAAGAGCTTGGACAGGTGAAGGACAAGGGAATCAGATGTGATGTGTCTGTGCTTGTCTGGGCCTCCTCATCAATTACCTTAAAGATCAGTAGGTAATCTCCATTTACATACCCTATCACATGAGACAGAGTCACCAGGGATGAAACCTGATCTACATGGCAGAGTGAGGACAGTGTCAAACAGAAGGCATTGCTAAGAGGATTATAGTTAGGCAGTGTCTTAGGCCAGGATATCTAGAGAAACAAAACCACTGAAACACATGTATATATATATATATAAAGAGAGGTTTACTCTCTTACAATTGTGGAGTCCCAGGTCCCCAGCTGAAGAGAGAGAGTCTCTCCCACGTGTCCATTAGAGTGGAAGCAAGTCACACCCCCTAGGAAGCATCCCTTTAATTGATTGGCTACTCATAGCCACTCATCATAGAGTTAACTATGCCTGTTTTAGATTTCATCACCATGGACACCAAGCACATCCCAACTGCTAAACCTCTGGAAATCCTGGTCTAATTGAGTTGACACAGAATCCTAACCGTTATAGGCAGCATAGGAGGTAGGATATCTAATGGCTAGAATGTTATTTTGATGAGAATCCTTCAGGCTCTCAAAGGTTTTGTTATTATGGAGACTCAAAAAAGCCCTGTTGGCACACTGTGTTACCCACTTGACTACTAAATGTAAGGTTAGAAGTTTGAATCCACCAGCTACTCTGGAAGAAAGATGGGACTTTCACCCTCAAAGGCACATGAACACCACCCATAGAGACTCAATGAGAAGTATTAGAAAAGACATGTATAACAGAATCAGAAGACCCTGCTGGTATTGTAAAATACCCATGGCATAGCTTCCAGAAACATGGCAATATACAAGCAAAATGTAACAAACTGACAAATCAATGGTGGTGTTTACCCTCTAGCCTGTGAAAAATTATTGCTACTGTAACATTCATTGAATTTGACTTTTATCAAGCTAACCTTTTCTTAACTTTATACAACAATATTCTTATACAATATTTGTCCTTTTGTGAATGACACATTTCAATCAGCAAATATCTTCCAAGCCCATCCATGTTGTGAGGTATTTTTCAGATTCATTGTCTTTTTTTATATGTTGCATCGTATTCCATTGTGTGTATGTACCAAAGTTTGTTTAACCAGTTTTTTCTGTTGAAATGGGTATTTAGACTATCATCATTTTTGACTATTTTGTTCTTATAGACAGTATATTGAAGGATCCTGTTTTGTTATTCATTCTGTTATTGTCTGTCTCTTAACTGGTGAATTCAATCTATTGACATTCAGTGCAGTTATCTTCCTGTTCAGTAATTCTGATCACCTGTAAGTTATTCCTCTTCTTGATGTCACAAATAGCTCTTAGGTTTTCTTTGGATTTTTTTCATTCATTTTTTCTGATTGTTCTTCTAGCATTCTAGTATTGAGAAATTTAACTGCAAGCTTACTAATTTGAGCTTCTATCGCTTCAGATCTACTCCTTTAACCTTTCAATGTATTGCACATTTCTGAAATCTTAGTTTTAATCTTTTTTAAAATGTTTAATTGTGAATTATGTGATAGTTTACATGGGAGAACATTAGCTTTACACTCATCCTAATGTATATAATTTCATTGACATGGTTACAATCCCCTCCATGCATCATCAAACAACCAAAGGGTATACCCTGCAAGCCTGCCCCCCAGTTATCAGCACACAGTCCCTCTCCCTCTCTAGGTCTAAAGTGCCCAGCCACTCCATCTCTCCACATATCGTCTCTGCCTCTATCTCTGGCATCACTGTTTCTCTGGGTAGGGTCTCACACTCCGCTCTTCTCCCTTGAAGGGTCCAGGGATCTCTGTTCCTGAACTGCAAAGTCAATCACTCCTCTCCTTTTGCTACAAAATGTCTACTGTTACATTTCCAACCCTCACAGTTGGTCCTGATAACAATTATTCACTATTGTAACACAAGAACCTATCCCCATTTCCTTTCATCAGCCCCATCCAGACAGATTGGATGCTACTCAGTGGAAATTCTTCCTTCCTCTGTGCCCTCTGGATCTAGGTTCCCTCTTGAAATCTTGTAAGCCAGTCACTTCTTGCCTTTGTAGTGCTCCCTCCCCAATTTTGGGTAGCCAATGTCCAAGTTGCCCATCCCTGTCTACCCTGTGCATTGGGGGGTGGGGGGAAATGATTCTCACTTTAAAGGTTTGTTCCCTCTTTTGAGCTACTGCATCCATAGGTGTAGGCCAAGTTCATCAAATTGTATCAGATTACTCTTTTTTACTTCTTTCTTCTTCTAGAGTATTAATCTTTTGGATTTCTAATGGCAGTTTTTGTATTGTTTCAAATTTTGCATTTATTTTGTCTCTTTGTTCTTGTAGCGTAGTGGTTACGAATCGGGCTGCGAATCTTAAGGTCAGCGGTTCGGAACTACCAGCCGCTCCGCGGGAGAAAGATGAGGCTTTCTACTCCCGTAAAGATTTACACCCTCGGAAACCCTGTACAGGGTCGCTATGGGTCGGAACCGACTCAATGGCACTTAACAACAACAACAACTTTGTTCTTGTAGTAATTTCCTGAAATTTTTTTCTGTGTTTTCTTTGGTATTTCTGTCAATCCTTTGAAAGTACCTAAATATCATTTTTTTCATTCTTTTTCAGTTAGTTTCATTACCCTTTCTTCCTTGGAAACATTTTCTGGCACTGCATCTTAGTCATTTGTTTGAGCCATTCTCCTTGTGAACTAAGTTGTCTGTTGTCTCTGGTGTTGTTGTATTTGTATTTAATTGATGATTGCATCTTCATGTGTTCTTAGACTCTCACCAACTATCTACTCTGGATGTAGTTAGAGAATGGAAGTGTGTGCACCATTCTTGGTTCACTATTCACGAACTTCATTTCAAGGTGGGTTTGGCTGGTGTTGGCTGCTGTCTGTTGTTAATCAGGTGGTATAGGATCTACTATTGGATCTTGCTCAGTCAGTGGAGCTTCAGAGGGTACTGTTGTGGCTGGGCTGGATAGGAATTGGTGTTGTCTATTACCATATGGAAAGAACCAACTCCACAGTACATACCAACCACCACCACCACCACTGCCATATGGAAAAGAGGAGAACCCTCCCCCAGACATATACACACCAAACAAAACTTAACAAAAGAAACAAACAAAACTAAACAACAATAAAAAGAAAATAATAAAGAGAAAAAAGAAGTAAAAACAGACATCAACCAGATAAAAATAATACACTAACTATAAAGAGAAAATAGGAGAAGGAAAATGGAGCTACAAATGAGAAAAATAAGAGAGAAAATAAAAAAGAAAGATTTAAAACAGTGGGAAAAAAACAAGGAGAGACAAGATGAAAAGAGATAGAGCGTATAGAGTAGTAAAGAAATATCAAAAGGAAAAAAAGAAGGAAGAAGAGGGTAAATGAAAAACAGAAGGAAAGAAGGAAAAGCAAAAAGGGAAATAAAAAAAAGATAAAGTTCAAGAGAATGGAAAAAAAAGAAGAAAGTGTAAACAAGCAATAACAATGAAAGAAAACAAAACAAAAACTAAGTGCAATTGTAGGATCTGGAGAGGAGAAAACTTGGAGGCGCTTCTGCCAACTAAGAGGCTCATGAGGTAGGTGGAGGAGGGGTGTGACAGTGGAGTTCCTGGCCCTAGATGGAGTTCCTATACACCTAGGTGTGCTATCTGTGTTCAGGGCACTCTATCCAGAAGTAGGTCATGGAGGCCCTTGTTGGACCTGGCTTCAATGTCTGTTAGGACCGCAGGGCAATTGGGGGGCAGGGTGGCTGGTTATAAGGGTTTCTGCTAGACTAAGCTGGTCTGGTGGCTCTGTGAGTTCTGTATCTCTGGTACTGAGCCCACCTGACTCCAGGCACCAATTCAATGCAGCTGGCTTCCACCTCACATTGGCCCTGGACCCCTGGAGAACATAGTCTACTCTGGGGGTGGATAAAGGAGAGAGCTAGCCACACCTCTGGTTACCAGGGGAGCATGGGGGGAAAGGGGGATTGCACCTGTGTGACTCTGCTCTGCCAGGCCACCTTCTGTTGCCAAAGCTGCTCGTTACACAGCATCTGCTCAGTCATTCACCAGTCGGTCTCCCTCTCTCACTGTTCCTTCTCAGCTTCTCCTCCCAGGAAGCACTCAATCCACTTCTTTCACCTTTCCTCTTAAGTTCAGGGTCCAGGCTGTAGAGGTTCTGTGTAATGCATCTGTCTAGTCTGCCATCTTGCCAGAAGTCCTTTTGCAATACCTATTTTGAGAGGCACAATTCAATCCATAACACTACCCACTGGTACTTAAAGTGCTCTCCCCTCCTGCCCACCGCAATCACTAGAGCTCTCCACCCCTCATCTTTTCCTTCATACCCAACCTTCTGCTTCCAATAACTTCTGTTTCCTTTTTTTCCTTTGGCCTTGACCTTGCCTCTTAAGTACCTGAGTACCTTCCACATACACACTGAAATTAGAGCCAAATTCAGAATTTCTCTCCTAGTCTTTGAATGGAAAGGGACATAATGACCATATCCATATGAATTAAATACCTTGTACAAAGTACCTGCACATATGCACACATATACATGTCCACATGTGCACACACACTCACATGTGCATGCATGTACACTCACACCCATTTTCACATACCCATATATGTGCACATGTGTGCACACACTCACACATGTTCACATTTACATATACATGCTCACATGGGCACGCATACACCACGCCCATGTTCCCACATACACGTTCATGTGCATGCACACACATGTCCGCAATGCTCACACCCATGTTCTCATGCACACACACATACATTCACACACCTTTACATACACACAATAGCCATCCAAGGTTTACAGATGAGAGCACTGGAAGTTGAAACAACTTTAAAACTGAACTCATGTTCACACTGCATTTAAGTGGGTTCTGAAATTCAGATCAAGTCTCTCTGATTCCAAAGTTGAGGTGCTATCCACTATTGCATTCAGTCTCTTCTATGGAGAAAAAACAGTAGCTTAGATCAACTGATGTGCATACAGGGTCTTGTAAGTGAACTGTTTATGTGGGGTGCTTTTAAATATATTGGGGCGGGGGAAATGTTTGCAATGAGATTGGGTTGTCTGTCTGCTCTTGGAACCATTCCTAGATGTGGTAGAGATTGATTTTGGTCAGACCTGCCTGGAGGGAACAACAGACCTTTTAGACTAGATTGTTATAATATCTGTGTATTTGGGTGCCCTTGAACACATTCAAGGAGTCCTGGTGTCTCCATGAGTCACTGCTTCCTAGGACAGTGGTTTGAACCCACTCGGTGCTCCATGCAAAGATGTGGGCGCCTTCTCCCCGAGAGCTCACAGCCTTGCGAGTCCTAGGGGCACTTCTACACTGTCCTAGAGAGTCATCATGAGTTCCAGTTGACTCGGGGACCATGGGTTTGGTCAGATATGCAGTTACATGGATACAGCTCAAGAGTTCAATGATTTTTTCCAATACTTTTTCTACTGTAGTAAAGAGGGGCTTAGAAATATTGCAATTGGAATGTTTATCCAAACCCACAAATGGAAGGTACACTGGGGCATAGGGAATTTGTACCCTCAAATGAAAAAACAGCAGTCTTTAATACTTTAATAAGTTGTATAAGTAGAACACATTTTTCAATGTTGTTTCCAGTTTTCATCATATGTACACTAATTATGGAATTTCTATGATTTTAACTCATTTTATTGTCCAACAAGAGCCCTTGTAACTGACTTTGCCCACTATTTTGTCCTAAGTTTTATTCACCCCTTAGAAAAATTGATCCCACAATCACTTTCAGATCAGCCAGTTGTAATTCATAAAGTTGCCGTTGGTTGGTTTTCAGAAGTAGATCGCGAGGCCTTTCTTCTTAGCCCATCTTAATCAGGAAGTTCCAATGAAACCTGTTCAGCATCATAGCAATACACAAACCTCCACTGACATGAGGTACATTAGATGGAAGTCAAACCTGGGTCTCCTGCAAGTAAGGCGAGAATTCTACCACTGAACTAGTTAGTGTTAGTTGCTGTCGAATTGGCTCTGACTCATGGTGACTTTAGGTAATACAGAACAAAATACTGGCCAGTCCTTCCTCATCGTCACAGTCTTTGATCATTGCTGCAGTCACGTGGCAATCCAGCTGATGGAGTCTTTCCTTCCTACTCGCTGATTCTTTGCTTTATCAAACATGATGTCCTTACGTGTGATCAGTCTTTTCTAATGATGTGTCCAAAGTAAGAGCACTCTTAAACTGTTTGAATTGAGGAAGAAAACCAAGAGTTATTTTTCGGAGCCTTTAAATATTAAAAATATCTTCATGTTATTACTACATATTTGTGATAAGCAATAAGTCCAAAGACCTTTTGCTTCTGATTTTCTAGTCTTGGGACAGGACTGGCCAGTATTTCCTTCTGTGGTAGTGTAGTGGTTACGAATCGGGCTGCGAACCTTAAGGTCAGCAGTTCGAAACTACCAGTCGCTCCACGGGAGAAAGATGAGGCTTTCTACTCCCGTAAGGATTTACACCCTCAGAAACCCTGTACAGGGTCGCTATGGGTGGAAACCGACTAGACGAAATTTAACAACAACAACAACAAATTGTCTTCTAGTTTAATATCACATAGGAAAACCTTCTGTTTTAACAGGTGGTTCCTTTGTTGATAATAATAACCTCATATCATTATTTTAGTCTGCTTGTATACACAAAGGATTCATTACTCCTGATATTTAAGAATGTCTCTATAAACTACTTAGGAATAGGTCTGGTTAAGTCATTCTGCCTGGTCACTTTGTTTTCATCCATTCACTAAAATTAAGTTTGTTGTTTTATTTCATTTTGTTCTGGACTTTATGTAGGCACTCTGCCTCTACCTTAATGATGCCTCTCTGCCGCTCTCTTGTTCTCCCTTTATTCCCTTGATTTCTTCCCTTTCTGCTTCTTTCCATTACTAAGAATCTAGTCCTCACTGGCACTCATTGCTGGCAGCCACCAGCATTTATGCCAACCCACAGACTTACTGTATAAGTAAAAAAGCAGCTCTACTTTTTCTTCTAGGGAATTTGGTATTTTTCTTTGTATTGCAAAAGGTAGGAAACCCATTAATTTTGAAACAAATGTATGCAAATACATTTATTATTATAGGAAATAGGAAAATCAGTTATTGCTTCCTTTATAAATAATACAGGCTTAAGTTTTAAAGTTATTACTTTTGCTAAAATGCATTAGATGGCTGTGAAAAAAATAACATTTTTCTTTGTGGTAATATCTTTAACCAGATTTGTAGCACTAACAATATTTTCTATGTATATATTATTTTTATTTAATACAGGTAATCTTTTTATTACCAAATCATGTTGTTTCTCAGGAGATTACCATCAAGTGCTCATAAAAACTGCAGAAGGAAGCAGGACAATGAGACGGCATCACTCTCGAGCAGACGTAATGCGCTGTCTGCAGATTAAATACACAAAACTTTTAATATGCTTCAACGAGTGCCCGTTAGGTGCAGACCCTTCCCCCACTTGGCTTCCATTTCCATTTGAATTTGATGGTAGATGTCATCACTCAGTTTCAACCAAGAGTAAAGCAACTTGGCAGAAAAGCTATGTCTTTAAGCTTTTCATGCACTGTTTTGTTGGGATCCCAGAGGTAATGTGGTCTCTGGGGGACCCTGACCCTCTGCAGAGAATGACCCAAGGATCTCACATGATCCACTTTCTCACCCAGAAAATTACCAGTCAGGCCTTGACCAGTGGGATTCCCAGTTGTAGCCACCTCAGGTGTGTGGAGTCTTCTACCCTATAAGAAAGAGCTGTGTTGTGCGCTCTGGCCACATACAGTAGATGATGTGTTCCTGGTCCATCTGTACCTGAACTCACTTCACTCCATGATTCACACTGTAAACTAACACAAAGGCCTTGGAGTTGTCTCCTTGAATTTGATCTGAGGTCTGACATTTACTGCTTTGATCGCTATACTTTCTATGAGCCTCAGTTTTCTGCAAAATGGAAATACCCACTTACTACAACCACTGTCAGGATTTAAAAAATTGTTTATGTATGTCTATGTATGGAGTGTGGTAGTGCCCGAAAATGTAATGCCTCAGAAAACCCTCTGCAGGGTCACTATGAGTCAGAGCCAATTCCACAGCACTTAACAACAACAATGTATGCATGGCATAAAGTTCTAGAGAGTAACTGAATGAATAAATGCATGAAGCAATGATCTCACACAAGCATGTATTGATGAATGAGTATATGTATGCTGGAGTAGGTAAATGAGTTATAGCTTTATGAAAGTATAAACCTCTGTTCAAGTGACACATGGAATGGATCAATGAATAAATGCACACACAAGCTGTGCCTGTCTAGTTACAGGGCTGAAGTCCATGCAGATTATCATGCCAGCCCCTTCTCTCCACAGGGTGGAAGCTTTGATGTGGCAGATAGAATGTTCCACAGTGTGAAGAATGCATGGGAGTCTGCCTCAAGGGAGAACATGAGTGATGTCAGGGAACTGACTCCAGAATTCTTCTACTTGCCTGAGTTTCTAACAAACTGTAATGCAGTGGAGTTTGGTAAGCAGAGATCCTGAGTGAGGCTGGATGGGGTGGGTACAGGGTAGGCCTCTTCTTCCATCGGTGTCTTTACTGAGCAAGTCGGCAGGAACACCCCTCAAAGGATCAAGTGTGGTTGGTGTGAGATCATCACTGACTGGCCTTCCATCCTGGGAATGGAAGGCCAGAGCTGTGAGAGGATACTGGATCCAAGGCTGTCAGAAGTACCCACATGACCTTTCTTTTGAGCATCCCCAAGCCACAGGTCTGCAGCAAGGGAGTGCAGTGGCCAGCAAGAAGAGACTAATGAAACATGTGCCTACTCATCTCCATGACCCAGAATTAGATGGGGCCCGCCTACTATTACCAACTGTTCAGGAATCACATTAGAAGGTCCTGGATAGACTGGGAGAAAATGTGGAACAAAACTCAAAATTTTAAAAAGACCAGGCTTACTGGTTAGGAAGAGACAGGAGGAACCTGAGACTATGAGCCTTGGTCCCCTTCAGGTCTGGAAGGGAACTCCTCTCCCTCATGGCTCAGTTTCCAACCCAGCAGTAGATAGGCATATGAGGGGCAGGGGTGGGCGGGAGACAGCAGCCCTGTGAAGGCTGCACATTATGGAATTGTCAACCATCGAGATAAAAATGGGCAGCATTTACCTAAGGACACAATTCGGAAGATTTGGAAAATAAGGAGGAAGGGAAACAAGAATCTCAGCAGGAAGTGAGATAACTGATGTCACATGGAGTGTACTGCAATCATGGAAATGCAGCAAAGTATATGATTTGCTGAATGTACAACTGATGATCTGCTTTGTGAATCTTCACTCAATTCACAACTAAAAGTTAAAAAACGAAGGGATCTTGCTGGTAACCCACGTCTATCACTGCCCTGCTATGTGGCCTTGGACAAGTCCCTGTCCCTTTCTGGGTTTCATTGTCCTCCAGAGTGAAACAAAAGAGGTTGATCTGGACTCTGAGAAGAAGGTTCAAACACTGACAGCTGGCTTTCCTAAAGTAGATTGCTACGTGGAACCCAAGAACAGTTGTACAGATGCAGGTGGTGATCCCTCCTGTTTTCTTCATTTCAGACCCAACTCCAGGGTGAGCCTTGTTTTCTTAGTGCTTTAAAACCAAAAACCCCCAGAAGGTCACAGTGGGCAGGTCCTGATAACTAAATGGGTGCCTTGGGAATCTTCACTAACAAATGTAACATAAGATAAAGTCAGGGTGACACTTGGAGTATGGTTGGCATGTGGGGGTGGGAATTAGGCAAGTGCTCTTCCCAGAGGCTGGAGGCTCTGGCCTGGGAGGGAATGAGCCTCATTTCCCAGAGGTCCCCTTCCTCAGGGTTATCCCATCCTTCTTTACATAGGCGCATGCTCCCTGAGCCAGCCACAGCATACTCCTGTTGGACATGTGGACTATTAAAAAGTGATGCTGGCCAGACCAGATCCATTCCTGCCTAGCAAGTCCGATCCTAGGATCTCAGTCTAGCTGCCCTTGGTTGGGTCCATGGTCCTCAGAAACCTCATGTGCATCACAGATACGAACCAGACAAATATCAAAAAGACAGTTATCACAACATGTGGTAAGGGCCATGAAAGAAGCAATTGAGAGGCTCTGGAAGCCAAGAGGTGGATCAGGGATGGAGGAACACTCAGCTGTGTTTTGGAAATAAGTTGGGATTATCTGTTGAAGAGGTGAGGGGCAGGCAGTGAAATGACCACACATACGAAGAATGGAGGTCATTCCAGCACTGAGAAGAGATTTGATGACCACTTACATTATACTCGATGTGTTGCTGTTAGGTGTCATTGAATCAGTTCTGACTCATGTATAGGGAAACCTGCACAGGGTTTCTGAGACTGTAAATCTTTACAGGAGCAGTAAGCTTCATCTTTCTCCTGCACAGCAGCTTATGGTCTCAAATTACTGACCTTGTGGTTCTCAGTCCAATACTTATCCTCCAAAGCCACTGAACATGGAAGTGAACAAAACAGATGTGGATTCTACTTTCATGGGGTTTATATGTTGGAAGTTGTTGTTGTCAGGTGCCATCGAGTCGGAACCGACTCATAGCAACCCCATGCACAGCAGAACAAAACAATGTCCGATCCTGGGCCAACCTCACTACCGCCGCCACACTTGATGCCATCAATGATGCCACCTGGCTGATCCATCTCGTTGGGGGTCGTCCTCTGTTTCTCTGACCCTCCATCTTACCCAGCATGACATCTTTCTCTAGCGACTGTTCCCTCCTAACAATATGTCCAAAGTATGAGAGACGACATTTAGCCATCTTGGCCTCCAAGGAGCACTCTGGCTGCACCTCTTCCAAAACAGATCTATTGGTTCTTTTGGCAGTCCATGGCACTTTTAGTATTCTCTTCCAACACCACAATTCAAAGGCATCAATTCTTCTACGATCTTCCTTATTCACTGTCCAGCTTTCGCATCCATACGAGGTTATTGAAAATACCATGGCTTGGGTCAGGCGCACCTTAGTCCTCAAGCTGACATCTCTGCTCTTCAATACTTTAAAAAGTTCCTGTGCAGCAGATTTGCCCAATGAAATACATCGTCTGATCTCTTGACTGCTGCTTTCGTGAGTGTTGATAGTTGATCCAAGAAGAATGAAGTCCTTGACAAATGTTGGAAGGGAAAATACAAAAAAGCAAGAAAGCAAACAGATAAGGTTCCTCAGGCTAAAATAAGTGATATTGATTTCTACTCTGGTGATGCTGTGGTTAAGTGCCACTGCTGAAAGAAAGGTCAGCAGTTTGAACCCACCAGCTGCACTAGAAAATGGTGTGGACTCCGCTTCCATGAAGGTGTGTCCTTGGAAACCTATGGGGGAGTTCTAGTCTGCACTCCAGGATCTTTATGAGTCAAAACCAAGTAGCCAGCAATGGGTTTGCTTTTTAGGTTTGGTATAAATAAGTAAGCAGATATTTCCAGTTTTTAGTTCCTCCATTTAATTATTCAACAAAATTGAATGGCCCAAGCACCCAGACACAAAGGTATATAGTATAGGGGGAGAAAGACATATAAATAGTGATGATACTATTATTATGGTTGTTGTTAAGTGTCGTTGAGTTGGTTCTGACCCATAGTGAGTGGCTCTGTATATGGTTTCCAAGGAACGGCTGATGAGTTTCAACCACCAGCCTTGTGGTTTAACCCAACTTTGCAGTCCAGTGCATTAACCCACAGTGCCACAGCAGGACTCCAATACTATGGTATAAAACTAAAATTGTTTTATAGAAATAATGAATCAGAAATTAGCACTTCCTGTGATGCTATAGGATAAGCACTGGGCCGTAATTACAAGGTTGGTACTTCAAACTCACCAAACACTGCACGGGAGAAAGATAAGGCTGTCTGCTCCCGTCGAATCCTAGAATCCCTGTGTGGGATCACTGTGAGTCAGAATTGACTTGATGGCAATGGTTTGGGAATCAAAGAGGACCTCATGAGGGAGACAAAGACATAAAGGCAAAATGAGGGTGCTCCAGGGAAATGAGAGAGGAGGCCTGAGCAGAGCACAGTCCACACCTTTACCTGCATAATCAACCATCCTGAGCAGCACAGTGCTTGCATCTGTGAATCCTTAGCCAATTCATGCTTCCATTTATCAAAATCCCTACTGTATTTCATCCTACTCAGGCTGCATGCAGGATGGGACAATGCTGGGAGATGTGCAACTCCCTCCCTGGGCTGACGAAGACCCTCGGAAATTCATCAGCTTGCATAGACAGGTGAGTCGAGTTGGGTCACTCTAGAGCCCCTGCTCAAGGGAAGGTATTCAGATATAAACCTCACCCTCACTTCAGTCTCCATATAAGCTTTCTGTCCAACCAGAGAGTTCCTTAAAAGCACTTCTCAGGCTCTTGCATGTGTTGAGCTTAGAGAAGGGGCTGGGGCCTGGGCCCCAGAATGGCAGGAAAAGGTGTGGGTATGGACTCTTTTAAGAACACCATTAAGGTTTGCCCTTGTGCCAAATTAGTGTGGACATCACTGGGTGAAGCAAGATCAAATTCTTCTTGAAATCTCTGGAGAACAACCAAGTGCCTTTGCTCAACTCTATAGACAAGTCCTGGTGTGGTGCTGTGGGCTAATGCGCTGGACTGCAAACCACAACGTTGGTGATTCAAGCTCATCAGATGGTCCTTGGAAACCCTATACAGGGTTGCTATGGGTCAGAACTGACTCAACAACATTTAACAATAACAATAGACAAGGCCAGGCCATGATGCTAAGGTTAGCCCAAAGGGGGACTAGAGGCCTACTGGCTAAAGATTTTGCCAAGATGGGGGTGATCTTGGCTTATATAACCAAAAAAGCCTGATGTGGAGAGAGGCCAAAGGGACAAGCATATGAAAAGATGTTCAACATCATTGTTTGTTGTTGTTAGGTACCATCAAGTTGGTACCAACTCACAGCAACCCTATGCAGAACAGAGTGAAACACTGCCTGGTCCTGGGCCAACTTCACAATTATTGCCACACTTGAGCCCATTGGTGCTGCCATTTGGCTAATCCATCTCACTGAGGGTCTTCCTCTTTTTCTCTGACCCTTCACCCTACCAAACATGATATCCTTCTCTAGTGACTGGTCCCTCGTGACAATATGTCCAAGGTATGAGAGATGAAGTCTGGTCATCCTGGCCTCCAAGGAGCACTCAGCATCTTTAGACATTAGCAAAACATACATTAGAACCACAATAAGATACAGCTAAACATCCACAAGAATGGTTAAATTTAAAATTGTAAGTTACATTAAAAACAAAAACTGATAAAACCAAGTGTTGGTAAAAATAAGGAGAAATAAGAATTTCTTCATACATTGCTAGTTATGAAGCTAAAATGGTACAACAACTTTTGAAGACAGTTTAGAGAGACTGTAAACCTTTATGGGAACCGAAAGTCTCACCTTTCTCCCAAGGAGCAGCTGGTGCTCTCATATAAATGGGACAAGTCTAAATAGTGACAAGAAACCTGTGGCTTTTCCTCTGTCCATCTCCCTTATCAAGGAGAAACTTCTTCCATGGTTGATTTTTGTCTTCTGAAAATGCAGAGACGGCAGTCCTTCCTCCTACACTTTAGTAGTCTTGAGTACCTGGGCCAATAGGAATATGACCTGCAGACGACAGCAGCCCTCCCTCAAGATATTCTCGGAAAGACTTACTCCAGATCAAGAGTATCTGGACAGGTCTCACTACAGCCTTGACTACCAATGCCTTGGAGCTAATTAAGAAAATAGACTAATCAAACAACCCCACAAATTACAGGGAAGCTAAAACAATGAAAGGTGCTACAAAGGAGAGACATATGATGCAATAAGAATTGGGCAGGGTGTATACGTGACTAGGGAAACTAGGTGATGAAAACGTTGAGATATGTTCTTTCGGTGGAGTGGAGGTCTTGGAATCCAGGTTGGAGTGAACAAGGAAGTGAATGATAGATGTCACTTAAAATGATGGAGCAAGAACCTTCAAACATCCTCTCCTCTAGAAAAGCAGCAAGAATCCTGATCAAAATTGTCAGAATCAACTTTTTCAGACTGCTGGGAATTAAGTATAGGATTGTGAGTGAATAAGTATTGATCTAAAGAGTACATGTTATAGAAAAAATGGACTGAAGAGTTGTAGGAACAGATTTTATGGTGTTTTAAGGAACCCTAGTCCCATTGCCCCCTGTGATATCTACAGTTACTTTGTAAATTAACAGTCTAAATTACAGTGAAAGTCAACAGCTTGACAGTCACTGAATGGATATACTGTCCTTCAAGCCCTATTCCCAGAGAATGACTATTATTCTGCCTGTTTGGTGGTTCCCTAGAACATCCCACTCACAGGACTGTCTTTATCTGACCTTACTCAGAGCTGGTTTAGTGCATGCTACCTATTTTCCAGATAAATTTGTTTGAAACAATTAAAGGCAATCAGTCAATATGTGGATACCTGAGGTGATGGTTAACAGCTTGAGTAAACAATAAGCTAACCAAAAAGTTTGAATACAAAAGCTGGAAATAAGATGTCCACAGGAGGCTTTGATGAACTCTAACCCATTTCTAGGAATCTAGAAGACCACATACATATATGTAGGTTAGTTCTCATGTTCAAGGTCATGAGCATATTTGGGAATGAATTACAAAAACTCTAAGCCTTTACTTTTGTTGACTAATCTGGAAGCTCTGAACATGCAGAAAGTCTACGTTAAAGAAGAGATTTAAACTGCCTACTGAAAGCATGCTCCAAAAATGTATACAAATACCCTTGGTCAAGAATGCGAAACTTATTGATTGTAGGCATTTAAAGAAATCTTGGTCCAGTCATTACTTTACCTCTAAGCTAATTGAGTAGAGACTTCCAGGCCACACTTGAGAAAGATCACAGACTTTACAGAACTAATGTAGAAAAGTCATGAAGTATGCAAGCAACAAACAAAAACAGCAACAACAGCAAACCTTTAGGAGAGGAGAAAATCTGACTTTCAGAGTTGGCATATTTTATTGTTTAAAATGCCTAATAGTCAACAAAATGTATGAGGCATGCAAATAAATAAGAAAATATGCTCTGGAGGCTGGGGGAGTAATCAACAGACATCATCTCTGAGAAAGTCTTAATGTTGGATGCTATTTTTTTAATGTTAAAAAATACTAAAAGAGCATGAAAAATAGAATCACAAAATATACAATATTTGTTAAAGATTACAAGAACAACTACAAATTCTGGAATTAAACTGGAATTTAAAAAATTGTTTTAGGCTCTCTTCATTTTTTCTTCATTCATTTTTCATTCTCTTCCTCAGACTGGATAACTTTAATTGACCTATCTTTGTGTTCACTAGTTCTTCCTTAACGCCTGCTCAAATGTCCTGTTGAGCCCCTCTAGTGAATTTTCATTTCAAATTTTGTACTTTTACTAGACCATATGAATATCAATCTCTATGACTCTGAGACCCAAAGAACTACATGTTGACAAGTTCATACCAACTGCTCTGAAAGCAGAAGATTTTTGATAAAGTGGATGAAAAATGTGGAACAAAATTAAAGATTATAAAAAGATCAGGCTTACTGGCTGGATAGAGACTGGTGGAACCCCCAAAGACTATGTATGACCCCTAGTCACTCTTCAGGTCTAGAATAGACCTCATCACTGTGGCTCAAATTTTGCTCAAATAATAAATAAGATACAGAAAGTGAACAATAATATTAGTAAGATGTGTACACCTTAGAATAATCAATAATTTGAGATCAAAAGGGCAGCATTTACAAATCTGCAAATGGCAAAGCTCAGAAGTATTAGGAAAGAAGGAGGAATGGAAAGAGTAAACAGGGAGGAAGTGAAATAAGTGACGTTACATTGCAAATCAATGAGATGAAACACAATGTGTATGAATTGTTAAATGTAAAATTGATCTGCTCTATAAATCTTCACCCAGTTGGCAATTTAAAAAAATAATAAACATACTACTAAGCGAAATAAGTCAGTCTGAAAAAGCTACAGAGTGTATAATTCCAACTATAAAACAACTAGAAAAGATAACACTATACAGAAATAAAAAGATCAGTGGTCACCAGGCATTCAGGAGGAAGAAAGGAGGGATAAATAGATGGAACTCAGGGCATTGTTAGAACCGTGAAACTATTCCCTAGGATACTGTAATGGTGAACACATGATACTATGCATTTCTCAAAAACCCTTAGGACTGTACACTACAAAGAGTCTATCTTAATGTAAACTATCTACTTCAGTTGATAATGTATTGACATTGATTAATCATTTGTAACAAGTGTACCACCTGAATTCAAAATATTAATAATATGAGACAGTATTCAGGTGAGAAAGGAGATTTATATAGAAACCACACCTTTGGTAAAATTTTCCTGTAAAACTAAAACTGGTCTTTTAAATCTATTTTTTAAATGAGTGAATGAAGTAAATTATAGAATAATCTTTGTTCCCCTTTGTGTGATACTATCCATCTACCTTTCTCCAGATAAGGAGAAAATATTTGAAGTTGTCCGGTGTCATGAAAAGATAGAGGTACACATTATTTTGAAATAATGACCAGAGTGTTATTGAAATTGTGTATCACTAAATCTGAGCAGATGTTCTGGTGTGGCACTGTAGGATAAGCACCGGACTGCTATCCACAAGTCTGGTGATTGAAGCCCACCAGCTGCTCCTCAGAAACTCTGTCAGAACGGACTTGATGGCACTTAACAACAAACAAATCTGAACTGGATAAAGATGTAGCTGAGCTCAAGAGAGTGCTGATAGCTTGCAAGGATGTCAAGGTGTAAGGTTCTGAAAGTTCTGATGAGGTGAAATAGTCAAACATAGTATGACTGTCACCCACTGGGATGTTTGAGGAAGTGGTTTTAATGATGGAGCAGTTATGGATCAATGTGTGTCCAGGGAGTAGGTGACACTTTAGGTGGAATAGAAGTGGAGCTAGAGGAACTGAGAAGCCAGATGTTGAAATCAATGATGGCAGAGCTTAGAGAAGAAAAGAAAACATGGTCATCTTTGATGAATGAGGATAGTAGCAGAAAAGTTGGTACATGGCAGCAGTGAGAATGAATGAGAAGAGGAGTAATTAAGTCTCATGAAGAGGGAAGAGGAGCGGTGGTCTAGAAGTGGCAACGAAAAGCAAGGACACCAACCTTGCCTCCTGGTCACAAGACACCTGCGATGTAATCTAGGAGTTGTTGTTCTTAAGTGTTGTGGAGTCAGTTCTGACTCATATAGCTCCTAGATAGGGTTCCTGAGGAGAGGCTAGTGGGTTTGAACCACTGACCTTGTGGTTAGCAGCCTAGTGCTTTGCCAATAGCACCAGTGCTTTGAGGAGATGTGAGGCTTCATGAAAGGAAAGACCGTGGGAAGAATGTTCAATAAGAGCTTGAGGATGTGGACAATGTACTTTCTTATGGAGTGACAGGAAGAAGGCCCAGTGGAAAGGTCAAATGTCCTGGCCTGTGGGTTTCCCTTCTTCCTTCCTCCGCTATGACTACTTTGGTATAGTGGTCATCAACAGAAAGCTTTCAGTTAAACATCTCCAGAAGAGTCTTAGGTATGCTTCTGGATGGTTTCTCAATGAGGGAAGTTCACATTTCCTAAGATTTGATTAATTCCCTGTCACAGACAATACAAGATGGATTCTATACCCAGTGTTAGTGATTTCTATGTAGTTGAGTGAGATAGAGTCCTTGGTAGTGCAAATAATTAACATGTGTGGCTGCTCACCAAAAGGTTATATGAGTCCACCCAGAAGCACCTCAGAAGGAAGGCCTAGTGATCTACTTCTGTAAACCCAGTCACTGAAAACCCTATGGAGCATAGTTGTACTCTGACACATATCGGTTGACATTGATTCGAAGACAACTGAATGGTATTTGGTTTGAGTGAAGTGAGATCTTCTCAGAGAGGTGAGATGTTCCCTGGGAGATTCTGAGACTTGCTAGCTGGGAGCTGGAATGGTAGATTGAAAAATCCACCCAAGCCTGGTTCAGAATGGGGTTAGTTATATCTGCCAGCAAAAATGTGTATTAAAGGAAAGAGAGAATCCACCAAGCCATTGCTTGCTTCTTAATGCTTACACAGAGTCTGCTGTGCACCAAATGTGTACACCACTCAGTCTTTGCTTAAACTTGTAGCCATTTCCTCATTCTATAGATGCAGAAACTGAGGCTTAAAACTGTTATGAAACTTGAGTGGCCATGCTCAGATTCAAATGAAGGCGATTAATTCAGAGCTTTCTTCCCAAACTACTGTACTCAGCTTCACCTCCCATCCTCTCTGGTCAGAATCAGCATTTCCTTCTTCATGTGTCAGATCTCATCAGAGACCCAAGGATTAATTTTCAGCCTGCTTACTCAGCTTATGTATCACTCCCAGACCAACACTCTACAGATATTCTGGTTATTTTATGAAGTGGATGGAAAGGGGTGATGGGAACACTCAGATGGCTTTTGCCATTAGCCGGAGCAAGAATTGGGGTGGCCTCGTCCATTGGCTAGTGATTCTGCCTGTTGGGACTCTGTCAAGTACAAGAGCCACCACTTTTCTTTCCTGTACAGAGCAGTGTCCTAAAGTCCATGCCCCCTTGCAGTCTGTACAGAGGGAATCTGAACCAGGGAGAAGCCTGTGATTTCATGGTGTTTGGGTCTTGCTTCCAGGCTTTGGAAAGTGACTATGTCAGTGCCAACCTCCACCAATGGATAGACCTCATTTTTGGATACAAACAGCAAGGCTCGGCTGCAGTGGAGGCTGTTAACACATTCCACCCCTACTTCTATGGTGACAAGATGGACCTCAGCAGCGTCAAAGATCCTCTGATCAAGAGCACTGTCCTGGGTTTTGTCAGCAACTTTGGACAGGTGCCCAAGCAGGTAAAGCACGTCACTTATCTTGCTTTCTCAATAAATGTGTACAGCGTGAACTTGGAGAGAGGGTAAGAACGTTTTCCTCTGGGATAGGGAAGATGGGAAAGACTTAAATGTTAGAACTTAACCTTTATGATGATGAAGATGATGGCATCCCCAGCGGTAACAATGAAAGCTACATTCATCTGTGGTGAACCAGTGGCCTAATATATAAGGCATCAGCCTTCATAGCTGGGAGTGTGGGTTTAAGTCCAATCTGCATCACTCAGGAAGTGGTCTGAGTTCTCACATGGTGCTGCAGGATAAGCACTGGACTGCTGGCCATTAAGGTTAGCAGTTCAAACCCACCAGCTGCTCATCTGAAACCCTACATCAGGTCGGAAACCCTACATAAATCGGAACCAACTTGAAGACACTTAGCAAGAACAACATTCATCTGTCACAAATGTGATAGGAACTGTGATAAGTGTTTAGTGGTGGTGGTGGTATGCCATGGAGTCAGTTCCAACTCATAGTGACCCTGCATAGGGTTTCCAAGGCTGTAAATCTTTACAGAAGAAGGAAGTCTCATCTTTCTTCTACATAGCAACTGGTAGATTAGCACTGCTGACCCTGCAGTTAGCAGCCCAATTCATAACCCACTATGCTGCCAGGGATAAGTGTTTGCTGTTGTTGTTGTTGTTGTGCTTAATCATGTATGCACATCTATTCTACAAGGTTGATGTTATAATCCAATACAAGTTATGTGCTGTGGAGTCGGTTCCGACTCATAGCAATCCTGTACAGGGTTTCCGAGGCTGTAAATCTTTACAGGAACAGAAAACCTCATCTTTCTCCCGCGGAACAGCTGGTAGTTTTCGAACTGCTGACCTTGCGATTCACAGCCCGATTTGTAACCACTATGCTACCAGAGCTCATATAAAGTACTTAAAAATACCTGAGATATAATTAAAACCAGTTGCTGTCTAGTTGATTCTGTCTAAATCATGGCAATCTAGTGTATGTCAGAGAAGAACTATGCTCCATAGGGTTTTCAATGACTGCTTTTTTTTTTTTAAAGTAGATTGCCAGGTCTTTCTTCTGAGTTGCCTATGGATAGACTAGAACCCACGACCTTTTGGTTAGTAGCCAAGTTGTTAACCATTTGCATCATCCTGGCACTATGAAATACAATTGTCATCATTGCTGAGTGCCATGGAATTGGTTCTGATTCATAGCGACAAAGGAATGGATGGTGGATGTGAACTGACCACACCAGACTCCAAAATATAATTTGTTAATTGTTGTTGTTAAGTGTCATTGAGTTGATTCCAACTCATAGCGGCCCTGTATAGGGTTTCTGAGGAATGAGTTAGCACTTAACAAATGCTATTTATTAATGTGATTGATTCATTGAATCCTCTCATCAACTCTGAGTATAGGGATTATTTCTGCCTTTCACAAAGCAGAAATCTGAGGCTCAGGGAGGTTCTGAATTCCACCATTAGCAAGTGACAGAGGCTGAGCTTTAGACCCATCTGGCTAACTCCAAACCTAAGCTATAATGTTACAAATGTAAGGCTGTCCCTGTGCCATGAGTCAAGCAAACCCAAGCATGCAACTTGAAGGTGGGCAGCAAAGGAGCTGTGCCTGAGCCCATCCAAACTTTGTAGCACCTGTGGGAAAGGGCATGTTCTGGAAAGACTGGCTCTGCTTATGCATTTGTCTCCCAGCAAGAGTTCTGACTGCCTAGACTGGGCCTATGATCTGGGGACCATGCTTCTGAACTCAGAAGGCTGCAGGCAGGAATAAAACACCTCTATATTAATCCAGCTCTGGTAGCGTAGTGGCTACGAATCAGGCTGCGAACCTTAAGGTCAGCAGTTCGAAACTACCAGCCGCTCCACGGGAGAAAGATGAGGCTTTCTACTCCCGTAAAGATTTACGTCCTCGGAAACCCTGTACAGGGTCGCTATGGGTCGGAACCGACTCGACGGCACTTAACAACAACAACAACAATATTAAACCAAAGTTTGGTGATCAACATGGCAGAGGTGGTTCGCTGCTGGGCCTTTCTTCAAGTCTTCAAGACATCAGCAGGAATGCACAATCTGATGGGAGAGGGAGTCAGCACAGCAAATGGCCCAGGTGAGACTCTTGCAATTTCACCAGCTTGCCCTGTTGAAGGGACAACTGAGGCAATGCTTGAGTCAATGAGGTTAGAAAGCCCACTAATAGGGTTTGCCTGTGCTCCTTAGAATATTTGAATGGAAACAGTGAAAGATTTGTGTATTTATGTCCAGATGGATGGCACAATGGGTTACACATTGGATTGCTAACTGGAAGGTTGGGGGTTGGAATCCACTAGCACCTCCTCTGGAGAAAGTTGAGCCCGTCTGCTTCTGTAAGGATTTACAGCCTCAGAAATTTCTGTCTTATAGGATCCTTAAGAGTCAGGATCAACTTGATGGCAGTGGATTTGGTTTGGGTGTTTTGAATGAGCCTGCAGAGAGATTGTAAGATAAAAGGGAAAAGATAAGAAACAACTCAAGTGAATGAAGAAGGTAATGTGAGCTAGGGAGGGATAGGGCCATTGTAAATGTGTGAGGTGCGTTTCAGATACCAGAGTTTGCAACTAAGTCATCCTTTTACCGGTCAGTATCAGGGAGCTCTGGGAGTGTAGTGGTTATGAATCGGGCTGCGAACCACAAGGTCAGCCATTTGAAACTACCAGCTGTTCCGCAGGAGAAAGATGAGGCTTTCTGCTCCCATAAAGATTTACAGCCTTGGAAACCCTGTACAGGGTTGCTGTGAGTCAGAACCGACTCCACAGCACATAACAACAACAACAATCAGGGAAAAAAAGAACACAGCTTTGGCTACCAGAAGACTATCTCTACCAGTCACATGCTGTGCAAACTTGGGAACGAGTTGCCTTTGCTGTGTTTATATTTCCCACCCAGTCATCTGTTGATCTGCACCGGGAGGATTCATCCCTGAGTGTTTATTCCTTAATTACCAGTGTGATGTCCCCTTACCTCTCCAGCTCTTCACCAAACCCCACCCAGCCAGGACCACCACAGGGAAACCATCACCTGGAAAAGATGTGAACATACCCCCAAACCTGTTGGGTCATCCTCAGCCATTTTTCTACAGCCTGCAGTATCTGAGGCCCTCACCAGTCATAGTCAAAGGTGAGCACCCAGCCCTGCTATCCACAGAATCATCTCTTCAGTGAAGACACCTCTCTCAAGGTTCTGGAGCACAGACCTGGGGAAAGGGTTGGACTTCAGTTGGGTGGGAATGTAAGAGGGCCTCTACTCTTGAAAATGTTCTTGGATCTACCTCTGATGTGCCAGCTTCAGTATATCTATCTGTGCCTTTTTCCTATAAACACATACATGCACATCCATGCATATACCCAGACCTTATGATTCTCAAAGACAAATGGGAAGCCCCTAAGTCTCCTGAGAGAGAATCCTGCTCTGTACCTTAGATGGTACCTCAGGTCATCATGGCTCCTAGGACTCAGCTGGCCATGGACCCCACAGTCCTAAGCATGCATGCTATGGAATAGAATGTCTGGGTGGGAGTTCCAGTCCTACTGTGTCCTAGGTATGGAACTTGGGCATGTCACTGAGCCTCAATGAGCCTCTGGGCATCAGAACAGGGAAAAATGAGGTCATTCACATGTAGTACCCAGCACATGGCCAATGCTCCACAAACACTGCCGATCCTTAGTCTGTCTCTGTTTGATGACAAGTCAGTGGCTTCATTAATTGCCACAAAGCCTGAGGAGACCATGTAATGGCTATTTTTGTTAAATATTGTTTAGTTGGTTCTGACTCATGATAACCCTATGGTTCAAACAGACCTTGTAGTCCAGTGCTTACCCTGAAGTTTCACACCAGCCCGATGGAGACAATCACCCAGCTGGGAACAGAAGGGTTGGTGGGGCTAACTCACAGGGTCATGACTGTGAAATCTGATGGCTATGCCACCCTAGAAAATCCCACTAAACAGAAATGACATACTGACCCTAAGTTTGAGATTATTTTTTTGTCCCGGGTAGTTTGTCCTTTTCTTTCTCTGAATGTCTGTGTTGCACCCCATCACTGTTGGTTATGAGGCTTCTATTCCTGGCTCTGGAGACCATGTATCCATCTACACCAGAGTTGGGTGTTTCTGACCACATTTAAGGCCTGGCCCTGCCATCTTTGAGAGACCGGATGCAGCTCTTAACTCACCCCTAGCCCACTGACCCTTCCCGACTTTCAGTTTTCTCATGTGTAATGTGGGGAATGCAATGTCTGTGCCCTTGGGTTTGTTGTGAAAGTTCTGTGAGTTGGGGTCATAACAAAGTCAAAGTATAGATCCCAATGATGCCTGAGTATGCTGGGCATGCTATGAGGAACCTGACCATTCTTACTTAAGGGAAGCAGGGGTGCCCAGTAGTAATGTTCATGGAGACTGATCTCTGTCCTTGGGTGAGGTGGTGTTGAAAGAAGATTGTTCCAAATCACCTGGCATGGGTCTCAGAGAAAGGAAATCATCCCTGTCATGTGTTATGGGCCACCTGACAAAAGCAGGTCAACTTCCATCTTTGGAGCTTCTCAGAGGATGAACTCAGTCTTGGGTGTCACACATGACCAACGTCTCTGTCAATCCTCACAGCAACCTTGGGAGAAGGTATCATCATCTCCACAGACAGGGCATAATTACAAGATGAAGGAACTTGTCCGGATAAGGAGGGCTGTTCACCTGGGTCCTAGCACAAGAGCTGACTTTTAGAGAGTGGAGCTGGCAAAAGGACAGAAGTGTTAACCTGCTACAGGGTACCCTTGCAGTTAGTGTAGGAGCAGTCAGCCTGGTCAAAAGCAAGAAGGGACTTCCGATTTTGGTGATAGCAGAGCAGAGTCAGGTAGGACAGGCTCCGTGGGGGAGGGGCTGAAAACTCAGAGAAGCTGCTTTAGCGGAATAACACCAGAGCTCTGGATCTAGCATAAGGTGAAGGGTGTCAGTTTCCCAGGTGCGCCAGTGGAAAAATCACAGTATAAAGGAAAATGTTGCAATTTAGGAATTGGTTGAGACACGGGACTCCCTCTGTGGCCACCCCACCCAGACTGAGTTCAGAGGGTGGGGCTACAGCCAGACCAGCACAGTGAGCTAGAGTTAAAAGTGGCACAGTGACATTTGCAAAAGGAGGTGTGGGGGGATTCTACACATTTTTTTCCTCCTCTTCCCTGACGTGCCTTCTTTGCCCAGCCTGGATGCCTTCAGGTGGGTGGGTGCATACTCCCCAAAAAAAGGCCAGCGTTGAGCCCACAGTTTTCCCACAGCATACCACATTTACGATGGTGACTAGAGGAGGGGCCTGAGTGAGTGGACACCCCCACCTGGAGGGTTCTACGGTGGACACACACTGCCTGTGTAGCAAGTCGACTGGCCAGTTGGCCACAGTTTTATTTTTGCTTCAAAGTGGTGGTTTTTGTCTCTGCTTATATATTGCTTCTGCTTTTGGTCCTTTTGATCACACATTTTTCCTGGAGGTGGGAGCTTTTTCTCCCTACATTACCAAAGAAGAGACAGCAATCATGGCCATATAGCCAAGCTACAAGCATACCCCAAAATATTCCACCATTGAGACAAGAGCCAATAACAGCTGCTAAGCATTACATGCAAAAAGGGAAGCCTATCTCCTGATCATATCCACCAGGAGACACCCAGTAAGCTTAATAACACAGCAACAAACATCCATTTAAGCATTAAAACACCACATAACTACTGGAAATGACCCCCCCCCAAACAAACAAACAAAAAAAAGCAAACACAAAAAAGATCTCAAAACATGTCCAAAAGCAGAAAAGAGTAACTGAGACAAATGAGCTGGAGACAGACAAAGGCTTTCCAGAAGAGGAAGAGCAGATTTGGGATTTGCCTGAGAAGGTATTCAGAAGAACGATATGGAAACAAATTCAAATCCTCCGAAAAGGGGTGGAGAAAAGCAAGGAAGAAGTCAATAAAGTACTATAAGAGCAATCAAGCAAGATCGATACAGCATTGGAAACAATTCAACACCTGCAAAAAGAGGTCCAGATGATTAATAATAAAATATAAAAAATGGACATTACACTGAAAGGGGAAAGGAGTAGAATTGAAGAGATGGAAGCCAGAACCAGCATGCTGGAAGACAAGTCTCTAATACTGCTAAGGTAGAAGAGCAGGCAGAAAAGAGGATAAAGAAATCTGAAGAGAGTCTAAAATTCATGCTAGATAACATGAAGAGGAACAACTTAATAATTATTGGCATTCTGGGAGAGGAAGAATCAAACAGTACACAGAGGAGATAGTTGAAGAGTTTCTGGAAGAAAATTTTCCTAACATCTTGAAAGATGAGAAGTAAACATTCAAGAAGTCATATGTACCACAGGAAGGATAGACCTCAAAATAAAATCACCAAGACATATAAAAATCAAGCTTTCCAAAATCAAAGACAAGGAGAGAATACTAAAAGCAGCCAGGGAAAAGAGACATGTTAATCAGATTAAGCTCTGACTTTTCAGCAGAAACCATGTAGGCAAGGAGGCAATGGGGAGACATATACAAAATCCTAAAAGAAAACAACTGCCAACCAAGAATCATCTATCCAGCAAAACTGTCAACCAAATACGATGGTGCAATCAAAACATTCCAGGATAAACAGAAGCTAAGAGATTTTGTCAAAGCCAATCCAGCACTTCAAAACATCCTAAAGGGAGTTCTTTGGACTAAAAACCAACAAGAACAGACAACAACCAGAGATTGACAGGCATGGCAACACCACCTGAAACTCAGATGATGGATAGCACAGTCCATAACAGAACAAAATTACAACAACGAATTCAAAGGAGCTGGGAGGTGAACTGAAGATCAAAATAATAACAATATCAAAGAAGGGAAAAATGTAGGAACAGAGATCCAGGTGGTGATGAGGTAAGGTAGATTACAGGATACACTAGATTCTCAAATGGAGAGAAAAGTCAATAGACTATAAGGTAACCCTAAAGAAAGTTAATACTTCACAATTTACCATGAAAATGAACTTCCATGGCACTTAACAAGATCCTTCAATATGCTGCCTACAAGAGATACACCTTACACACAAAGACAAAAACAGACTAAAAGGTAAAGGATGGAAAAAATATACCAAGCTAACTGCAACAATAAACAAGCATGAGTAGCAATACTAATCTCTTATAAAGTAAACTTTAAGACAAAAACCAGCATAAGAGATTAAGAAGGACACTATCTCATGAACAAAGGATCAATTGAACAAGATGACAAAACCATAATAAATGTCTACACTCCCAATGAAAGAGCACCAACATATATGAAGCAAACCTTACTAGAATTGAAGAAAGAAATAGATAAAGCTACAATTATAATGGGGGATTTTAATACACCACTTTCGAAAAGGGTCAGAACAACCAGAAAGAAACTCGACAAAGTTACACAGGAACTAAACCCCAGTCAACCAATTTAACCTAATAGACGTGTACAGAGCATTCAACCAAAAAACAGCACAATATACATCCTTCTCCAGTGCACATGGAACCTTATCCAGAATTGAACATGTGTTAGGTCACAAGCCAAGCCTCCATAAATTTACAAACATCAAAATACTACAAAGCATATTTTCAGACCACAATGCTATAAAACTAGAAATCAACAATAAGAAGACCAAGGAAATAAAGTTGAATAGAAGGAAACTGAATAACACCCTGTGAAAAGTGACTGGGTAAAAGAAGAAATTAAATGTGAATTCATAAAATTCTTAGAAACAAATGAGAATGAAAATACAACATACCAAAATCTTTGGGACACGGCGAAAGCAGTGCTGAGAGGACAATTTATTGTGATAAATGCGCACATCCAAAAAGAAGAAAGAACCAAAATCAACACATTAACACAGCATCTCCAACAATTAGAAACAGACCAACAGAGGGAACCTACAGTCACCAGAAGAAAAGAAATAATAAAGGTTAAAGCAGAAATAAATGAGATGGAAAACAGAAAAACTATAGAAAGATTCAACAGGACAAGAAGCTGGTTCTTTGAAAGTATTAACAAAATTGACAAACCATTGACAAACCTAACAAGAAAAAAGGGAGAAGAC
>NW_006408807.1:2345473-2353270 GCF_000296735.1 Chrysochloris asiatica | reverse complement strand
GGGGGGAATTATATATTTATTTGCTGATCACTGGGATGTATGGGATGAGAGGAGGGGAGGGAGGAAGGGGAAGATAGAGCACAGGGTAGGGAATAGACACAGGATAGCTTGCATGCTGTGGGAGTCGGGGGAATGGCAATATATGAGTAGGGGGAGGGGAATGGAAGAACAAGGTTGATGGGAGAACAGTTAGACAGGTTCGCATGAGCTAAGTGGGACAGGGGTAAATGATGATGTATGCATAACGTTGGAATAACAGGGCTCCGAGATACAGGGATTGAGGCATGGTTTGAATGGGTAAAAGATGGGAATAATGTTAAGATGCTTGGCTGTCTTTTGAATCTTGGTTTTCCTTGCCTACCATTATAAAATAGACACTTGAGGGGGGAGAAAAGAATAGCCAGAACCATCACAAGAGAAAGCTTGTAAGTCCCTTTATCCTATAACTGTTTGGAGTACCTTAAAGGGGCCTAGAAGTTGCCCAGTGAAAGAGGCTTCCTATGGAGCTTTTGCATTGCATAAGACCATAGGTGGAATCCAAACCCCCATCCAGAATGGTCGGGTGTGGGAAATTTCCACTGGAAAGGACGAGTAGACCAGCACCGGGCTGGAGTGGCTAGAACAGAAGATACTTTGTGAAGGAAAGACCAACAGGAAAAATCAAAAACAATAATGGCAGTTGACTGATTACTACAAGAACAAGTAAGCTGTTCACCCAGGAGCCAACAAAGCAAGTGGGTCCCCTTAGAGCAAACTCCCTTCCAAGACTAAGACTCAATGGGAATACGAGAACAGGCATATGGTCTGGCTGCTGACCACATTGGTCACTGATAAAGGGAAGAGGGGGAAAAACAGCAATGAAATTGGGATCTAAGCCTGACCACATTCAATAGACTCCTGTGAACCCAGCTGGAGACCTGGATGGCCACTAGTACACAAGACCCAGGGACTCCTGGGCCAGAGGCAGTGACATGGCCACAAAGGACTAGAGTGGAGAGTGAAGCATCCAGCTGATATGAAGTGAGGGGAGATACACAAGAACACCCATACCTACAGATAGTACCCACTTGACCTGGTTTTGATGGCTGGATGATCAGAACTTGACTAGAAGAAGAAAGAAGAGGGGGGGGAAATTGTAACCCACTACAAGTTGACGAACTTTACCTATACATACGGATGTAGTAGCTCAAAAAAGGGAACAAATCTTTACAGCGAGGATCACTCCCACCCCCTTGGTACACAGGGTTAACAGGCATGGGAAACTTAGACATTAGCTACCCAAAATGAGGCGGGTGGGCTATAAAGGCAAGAAGTGACTGGCTTACAAGCTTTCAATAGGGAGCCTAGTTCCAGATGGGGAAGGGGTAGGTAGAATCTCCACTGAATGATTTCCAATCTGTTGGGACCAGGCTGGCAAAAGGAAATGTGGATAAGACTCCTGTGGTACAATAGTGAATAACTGCCATCAGGACTGACTGTGAGGCTTGGAAATGTAAAGGTCGATGTTTTTTGACAAAAGGAGGGGAGTGATTGATTTTGCAGCCCAGGAGCGGAGGTCCCTGGGACCATCAAGTGAGAAGAGTGGAGAGCGGGCCCCTATGCCAAGAATGGAGACAGAGATGATGACGTGGACAGATAGAGTGGCTGGGGACATTGGACTCAGGGAGGGAGAGGGGCTATGTGCTGACGGCCAGGGGTAGGGCCTATGGGGTGTACCCTTTGGTTATTTGATGATGCATGGAAGGGACTGTAATAATTGTAATGAAATTAAATACAATAGGATGAATGTAAAACAGATGTTCTCCCATGTAAACGCACATAATTAACAATAAAAACTTAAAATTAAAAAAAAAAAAAGCAAGAATAGGGTCCTGCAAAGATTCTTTGGGCCTTGTTTCATCTGCCCTTGTCATATAGGAGACATTAAGGACCTGCGTACGCTCAATGTGTGTGCCTAGATCAGTGGAGGAACCAAACTCTTAAGAGAGTTCCTGGTGGCATGACCCCCTGGGAGGTGCTCATCCAGCCCTGGAAAAGAGGCCCAAGTAGGAGAGGCCCTGGTGAGCTTCCCCTAGTCAGGAGAAGAGCTGGATCCAGTTCCATCTTCCCAAGGCTCCTCTGTCCTGGTCAGGGTCCAACTAGAGAGGGTGTGCCCTTGGGCATGTAAACTGTTCTATACTAACTGAGAACAGATATGTACCTCTTCTCTCTAGGTTCTGAATCTCCCAAGGGAGCCATCGGCCAAATCATCTGCACCGAGAAGACCATCCTGGCTGTGGAGCGGAACAAGGTGTTGCTGCCTGACCTCTGGAACAGGACCTTCAGCTGGGCCTTTGATGACTTCAGCTGCTGCCTGGGCACCTATGGCTCTGACAAGGTGAGAGGGCTGTGAGGAAGCAGGGTGACCCTCAGGACACTGAACACTCTGCTGGGTGAAGGTAGAAGTGGTCAGAGGCTCCATGGCCCAGCAAACAACAGTGTGTCATGCACCATTTGCCCCTTGCCCTGTTTATAAGACTTGCATGTGACCGGCAGAAGCCCCTGTCTCAAAGCCATCTTTGACTCAATGAGTCACACCTAAAAGTTAGTGTTCACAGTAAGGTCTCCTTACTGGTTGGCTACTTGGTCATACTTAGCCAGCCTAGCCACTCACTCAGTCGTGGGTGCCTCCTGCGAGCTTAGAAAACCTTTACCAAGAGTTCTACAAGATCCACCCTCCTCTAGGCACTCTCGCTAGCTCTGCCTGCTTGGTTTGTCCCCTCCTCACCTCTCCAGTCTCCCCTCACACATTCACACATGGATCTGATGCCATCCCCTCTTCAGAGCTGACTCTGACCTCACCAAGGCATGAGCCAGCATAGGTCTTGGTAAGGGGATCCCTAACAAGTATCACCACACACTGGGCAGGACCGCTAGATCACCCTAGTCACTCTGTCCTGCCTATTCTGGCCCCATACTGGCCCCGTTCCCATAGGTCCTGATGAAGTTTGAGAACCTGGCCTTCTGGGGACGCTGCTTGTGTGCCGTGTGCCCATCTGCAATGACGATCATCACCTCAGGAACCAGCACTGTTGTGTGTGTGTGGGAGCTCCGCATGGCCAAAGACCAGGCAAGAGGCCTGCACCTCAGGAAGGTATGGCAGGGAGGGGCCGAGAGCAGGTACAAAGGAGGGGTTACTGCCCACATTCTCTAAGTGCCTACCCTAAAACACCCTTCAGTAAGAGATTCCATGCCACATTTGGCTGCTCCCTTTCACATGTAGGGTCCATGTACCATATAACATTTTTTAGTATTTACCATAAGCCAGACATTGTACCAACCTGTCTTCAGTGGATTCCCTGGTTGCACCTTCTCAGCCTGTACCCATTAGCCCATTGCCATACAATCAGTTCCACAAAGTGACCCTGTAGGACGAAATAGAACCACATACACACTCTAATCTCTACAAAAATCACATCTTTGTCACATCTTTGGCCTGGGGAGCAGTTAGTGGGTTTGAACCTTCAACTTTTCAGTTAGCAGTTGAGTGCTGAACTGTTGAGCTACCAGGGATTCTTTACCTTCTCTGCTGTTGTTGTTGTTATATGCTGTCTAGTCATTTCTGATTCATAGTACTCTATATAGGGTTCCGAAACTAAATTTTTGCGGGAGCAGAGAGCCTATCTTTATCCCATGAAATGGCTGGTGGGTTTTGAACTGCTGGCCTTGTGGTTAGAAGTGCAGTGCTTATCCTGAGTGCTACCAGTGCTCCCTTATATTCTCGACAGCTCTATAAAGTAGGCATTATTGTCATCCCTGCTTTACAGAAAGACTAAGAACATACGTGTATGTGTAACAATAAAACACATGACACACTTGGAGGCAAGACACTTGCTCTTCCCACTTGTGGTAAGACCTAGAGCGTCTCTACTGTTTTCTCAGCTCAGTGTCCCTGCCTGCACCTCAGGCCTACTTAGGACCATCTGTCAGTGAAGGCATGCATGTTGCTATGATGCTGAATTTACTTAAGTGGAGCTTCTAGACTAAGACAGACTAAGCATAAAGGTCTGGTGATCTGCTTCTAATAATCAACCTGTGACAACCGTATGGATCAGAAAAGTCAGATCTACAACCTCTCATGGGAATTGCACAGATCTAGGAGAATTTCCATCTGTTGTGTATGGGGTCAACATGAGTTGGGGGACAACTAAACAGAAGCTAACAACAACACACCTAGTATTACTCCCCCTCTCTGATAGGGAAGTAGACTCAGAAAGGCTTGAGCTTCAGTTTAAATCCCATACTTTCTGTCTGTGTGTTAAACTTGTGCTAAGGGATCATTAGGAAAACTTTCAGCTCTAAAATGCAGTTCATTTTGACTTCTGATTTTTAGTTAGCCATATTGTGCTCCCAAACAGAATAAACCCTGACAAAAACCACCACTGACCAGATTTTTCTAAACTGAAAAGGTTTCATGGTGGGTTTCTCGGAATAATTCCCAAGTCTCTCCTGTTCCTCCAAGTTGGCCCATGCATGTGGGTGCTCCAAGTTAAATAAATGAGAAGAGACTTCCCATAGCACCCTGCATGTTTCTTGAATCCATAAGCTTGTTGTATTTACTCCTGGCCTAAGTGGAGAGAAGAGTCCCTCAGTGGTACAAACGGTTAATGCAGTCAACTGCTAACTTAAAGACAGAAAGTTAAAGTCCACCCTGAGGTGCCTCGGAAAAAAAGACTGAGCAATTTGAAAAAGCACCCATTAAAAACTCTATAGAGCATAGACGTGATCTCACACCCATGGGTTACCATGAATGGGCTAAGGTGAGGAGTATATATACTGCCTTTCTGCAGTTTCTCCTCTCTGAGGCAGTACTGGTGCCCAGTAAGACTCCCTGAACTGTGGTCATCCACAGTTGCCCCAAGCTTGATTCAGAAGTGAAGATACTCTGAGAAACCTCCAAATTCTGCCATAAAATATAATTTATCACCCTTTCCTGGGTCCAGTACTCACGAGAATAAGGTTTGAGCAATCCCACATGCTTTTAGTTCCAGGCAAAATAAAACAAGTTATCATTATCTTGATGACCACCTAACCCTCAGTAGGAGGCTCTTCCTGGTCTGTGTTCAGAGAAGACATCATTAAATAGGCTTTCAAATAGTGTGAAAAGTGTGTTGTTTTTAAAAAACAAAAACACTTTCATGTAGCATATTATTTAAAGATACTACACATTTCATCACCACTCCTCTGTCAGTTTTGTCATGCTGAGGAGGCTTACCTTTTGCTGTATGCTGGAACCTATACCACCAGTATTTTAAATACCAGTAGGTCACCCAGGGGGTACAGATTTCAGCAGAACTTCCAGACTGACAGACTAGGAAGCAGAAAAGGCAGACTATTTCTGATTGTTTAGCCTTTGGACACCTTATGAATAGCAGAGGAACACTGTCAGATATAGTGCCAGAAGATGAACATGTTATGAATAGCACAAGAATATTGTCATAGAGTATGAGATGATGAACCTGTCAGATTGGAATGTACTCAAAATAAGACAGAAGAAGAGCTCCCTCCTTTAAGTGGAGTTGATCTTAGTGATGCAGATGGAGTCAAACTTTTAGGACCTTTATTTGCTGATGTAGCACAATTAAAAAAGAAAAGCTGTTATTGTTGCTACATGCAGTTGAGTGCATAGGATTTCCAAGGAGCAGCTGGTGGATTTGAACAATTGATCTTGTGGTTTACAGTGTCATACCTTAGTGACATGGATGGAGTTAAGCTTTCAGGACCTTTCTTTGCTTATGTAACACAACACAAAATGAGGAGAAACAGGTGCAAATATCCATTAGTAATCAGAACATAGATTGTACAAAGTATCAATTGGAAGTTGTGAAAAATTAAATGGAACACATAAAAATCAATATCCTAGGAATTAATGAGCTGAAAGGGACTGGTATTTGGCCATATTGAATCTAACAGTCATATGGTTTGCTATGCAGGAAACATGAAATTCGAGAGAAAAGGTGTCAGATTCATCATCAAAAAGAATATTTCAAGATCTCTTGAAGTACAATGCTGTCTGTGATAGATTATATCCATACACTTACTAGGAAGACCAGTTAATATCACTCATATTCAAATGTACACACCAAACATTAAAGGTACTGACAAGGAACCTGAAGAATTCTACCAACTTCTTCAGCCTGAAATTAATCAAACAGGCAATCAAGATGGATTGATAATTATTGGTGATTGGAATGAGAAGGTTAGAAACAAAGAGGAAGTATCCATAGTTGGGAAATATACATCTTATATTTCACAAATGAACAAAGCAAAAATATTTCATGCACACATACAAAACAAATAAAAGCAAAACATACATATTCATTGAAATGTCAAAAAGACTTATTCTGAAAGCCAGCCTCCTGCTCATAAGCACATAATCTTATTCAGTCCATGGACCTAGAGTCCATAGCTGCTCTGTCTTTCCATATCAAAGCCTCTGTCGTCATCTCTGCTATAGTCACTTTCCCAGGTAGGGATCCTATGCTTCACTCATGCACTTCCTTAATGATGGTCCTGGGATTGTTTGTTCCTGAAATGAAAGATAACTACTCTCCTTCCACAATTACAATTTTGACAATCACAATCCTACTAACAGTTACTCACAATTGAAACCATAAAACCATATCAGCATCATCTCCTACCCCCTTTCACCAGATCCACCTGGAAAGAAGGAAACTATTCAGTGGTGGTTGCCCTTTGTCACCTCATTCTAAAATTAAGCACACCCATGGAAACTTGTAAGCCAGCCACTTCATGCCTTTACAACCCACCATTTTTGATAGCTAATGTCTTTGATCTGAAGAACCTTACATTCCAGTTGGAATTTTGAGCAACTGCATCCGTAAGCAAAAGTCCAGTCCAACAAATTGTAGCCATTTACACTTGCTCACAGCATCAAGCATCCATAGCTTTCTGTTCAGCTCAGCCCTAGCCATCCAAGCTAGGTCAAATGGGTATCCGCTGCAAGTTTGGGAGTTCACACACACCTCCCTGAACTTCACACCAGCTTTAGTCCACTTCACTCTCAGCCTTAGTCCCCATGGGCTAGGTCAGTGCCCCTGGGCTCAGGAGCTCACACAACTCCCTAAACCTCAGACCATCCAGCCCTTCCTCTTCTCTTTCTCATCTCAAGGTCAATGGGTACTAATAGAATATGTCCAGATTCAGCCCATGTCTTCATTGCTGCATTTCCCCAAATTCCACTCAAAGTGTAGACCCAGGTGTTCACCAGCAAGCATACTAGACAGCTCAAAGATTCCCTTTAGCTTTCAATCCTAGAAGAGAGTGTTCTCTGATGGGCCGACTTTCCTTTCCTTCACACCTATAAAACTCAAAACATCAAACTGTGCAGTTGTTTCTGCATGAATCACCTGTTCTCCCAGAAGTTCTGGATTGGTATGTATGTTTTTTAAAAGCAAATGTCCAAACTCAAGGTTCTGAGTGGGGCTCTGGATTACACCTAAAGCCCCATATACCCTACAAAGGCTTAAACCAAGAAGCCTATTTTTTTCTGGGAAACATCTAACTCCCCTTTTAGGAAATCCCATTAAATATAGGCTGAAGGTGGGCTTACAAGCTCTCTGTAATCATCACACCCAATATCCATTTCTATCACACATGTGTTTTACAGTAATAGGCAGGAGAAACAAATACCCATGAGGCAGTTGAACACATAAATTTTTTTTTAATAAGTGTTTTATTGTGAATTATGTGATAGTTTACATGGGAGAACATTAGTTTTACATTCATTCTATCATA
>NW_006408807.1:2336089-2344223 GCF_000296735.1 Chrysochloris asiatica | reverse complement strand
ATGGAGAAGTTTATAGTTGCAGAGTCCCAGGTGCCCAGTGGAAAAGAGAGAGAGCCTTTCCTGAATGTCCACACCTCCAAGGAAGCAGGAAGCAGCCCTTCAATTGACTGGCTATTCATAACCAATCATCATGTAGTTAGCTATACCTGTGTTAGGTTTCATCATCATGGGAATAAGAACAGCCCAACTGGTAAACCTCTGGAAATCCTGGCCTAGTCAAGTTGACACATAACCTTAACCATTTCAGTCACTTTGAACCATAAAGTCAGCAATTCAAACTCACGAGCTGCTCCTTGGAAACTGTATAGAAGGTTGCTGTGAGTCAGAACCAACTCAACAGCACTTAACCACAACAAAGATAATACAATGAAGTCCTCTTATTGGCCTTGTGTTGTTGTTATTAAATTCCATCAAGTCAGTTCCAACCCTGTATAGGGTTTCTGATGAGCAGCTGGTAGGCTTGAACTGACGACCTGGGATTCTCGGGCCAGAGCTTATCCTAGAGAGTCATGCTGGGAGTCCTTGTAGGGAAGCCTAATTCTGGATTAACAAAAGATCCATTTTATAAGAGATTGATATTACTTCATCCCCAAGCCCTGTGGATCACAACAGAGTATTATTCAGTGGCATGCTGGATTTAAGACACTTTGGTTTAAGACACTCAAAATACTCAATGGCACAACAGTGAGCTCCAGCATAGCAAAGATCATGAGATGACAAAGGGCCAGCTAGTGTTTCATTCTGTTGCACATGGGATCAGAATGAGTCTGAGCCAACTCAAAGGTATTAACAACAACAATAATTGGCTTTGATTCCTAATGCACTAAGGTATAGTGCTCAAAGTTGGTGTCCAAGCCAGCAGCAGCATCTGGGAGCCTGTTAAACATGTACCTACTTGGGCCCAACCCAAGACATATGGGATCAGAAGCTCAGATGGTAGGACCCAGCTCAATGGGTGTTCCTAGCATTCCAGAGAGTCTCATGTATGCTCACGTTTGAGAATCCTCCTACATTAAGCAAACCTCAAAACCTACCAACCCCTGAAACTAAACTATGAATAATACTGGTAGATCAGGTCACTAAAGGATGCAAAGTTTGAACTCCAAGGGATGCAGGGTCATACCCATCTGGCCACATAAATGTGAAGTGACTTAGGGCCTCAGACTTTCAGTGTTTGGTTTCTGTAGGGTCTGGCTCATATGTGCATATGTGTCCAGATCTGACTAAAATATGTCTCCCTGTGAATGCACCAGAGAGACAGGATGCCTGCCAGACCCACTGGTATGGCAGGCCTACTGCTGCTAGCAATGGTATCGTCTCCATCATAACCACCTTGGGTAGCTAGCTGAACCCACACTGAGATCTACTGTGCACATATATGTCTTTTGTGCTCTGGAATCAGCCAGAGAGGTAACAGACATAGCTTTTGGAAACACAATCAGCTTGGCTTACCTAATGGTAAACCTCTGCCCCCAGGGCAGATAGCTCACTCATTTGAGCTAGGGAGTCTGGGCACTCATTTTTCAAAGCTGTCACTGTGCTCAGTCACAGCAATTAAAGTTCTGCCATGAACACTGCCTTATCCTATGTGGGTCCTGAAGTGTCACCAAACATATGGTGCTGGCAAGTTCCTGATACCACCCACAGAAGAAGATTTGGGACGTCTTCAGAAAATAGAAACTGTCTAAGTAAATTGATGTAAGCAGAGGATTCGCCAGGAACTTGTGATTCTCTTCTCAAAATGAACTTCCTAGAACTGAGGACTCAGTTCTTACCACAGGAGACAAATGACTCACATGAGGGCAGGGAAGCGGACCCAGTACAGGGACTGGGGATACAGAGACAGATGTTCTGAGTCAAATGCCTGCACCTGTTGTTCATAAATGCTACTAAGTTTTACCTGCTTCATACAGGGGAGGCTGCCAGGAACACTGGCCATCTAAGGAAGGCATGTTGTCTTCAGGCCAGCCAGAAACTAAAAGGTCCCAAAGTATCTTTGTAGTAGTCACCATTGTTATTGTTGATGCTGTTGAGTCGATTCCATCTCATAGCGACCCTATGCCCAACAGAACGAAACCCTGCCAGGTCCTGCCCTACCTGTTGTTACATTTGAGCCCATTGTTGCTGGCACTGTATCAACCCATCTTGTTGTGGGGGAAGCTCTTCCTCATTTTTGTTGACCCTCCACTTTACCAAGCATGATAGATATCCTTCTCCAGGAACCAGTTTCTCCTGACATGTCCAAAAAATGAGCGATGTGGTCTCACCATCCTTACTTCTAAGAAACATTCTGGCTGTTCTTCTTCCAACACGTATTTGTTGTTCTTCAACAATCCATGATACTTTCAATATTCTTTTCCAAAACCATAATTCTAATGCATCAATCCTTCTAGATCTTTTTTATTCATTGTCTAACTTTCACCTACATATGTTGTTGTTGTTAAGTATAGTCGAGTTGGTTCTAGCTCATAGTGACCCTGTATAGGGTTTACAAAGAGTGGGTTGGTGGGTTTGAACTGTTGACCTTGCAGTTAGTAGTCCAGTGGTTATCCTACAGCACCACACCAAGAGGCAATTGAAATTTCCATGGCTTGGATCAGCTGCACCTTAGTCCTCAAATTGACATCTTGGCTCTTGAATACTATGAAGACGTCTGTTGCAGCACATTTACCTAATACAGTACTTTGTGTGATTTCTTGACTGCTGCTTCCATGAGTGTTCATTTTGGATCTAAGCAAACTAAAATCTTGGACCACTTCAGTTTCTTTCTCAGTTTATCATGATGTTATTTGTCCAGTTGTGAGGATCTTAATTTTCTTTACATTGAGGTGCAATCCATACTGAATGCTGTAGTCTTGGATCTTCATTAATAAGTGTTTTAAGTTGTCTTCACTTCCAGCAAGTAAGGTAGTGTCATTTACATATTATAAATGTTAATGAGACTTCCTCTTATCCTGATGCCACATTTTTCTTTATATAATCAAATTTCTCAGATTATTTGCTCAACATAGAGATTGAATAAGTAGGGTAAAAGAATACACATCTAGGCTGATTTTAAACCAGTCCACATCCTCTTGTTCCATTCAAAAAACTTCCTGTTGGTCTATGCATAGGCTTCTCATGTGCACAATGAGTGTTCAGGAGTACCCATTCCTAACAATAGTATCCATAGTGTGTTATGATCCACACAATCACATACTTTTACATAGTTAATAAAGCATAAGTAAACATCTTTCTTGTATTCTCTGTTTTCAGACATCTTTAAGGCAGAGGAAATCAGTGAAGGAATTGTTAGTTGCCATTAAGTTGACTCTTACTAAGTTGACAACCTTTTGGATGACAGAATGAAACTGTAGCTAATCATGTACCATCTTCATGATCATTGGCATATTTGAGTCATGGCTGCTGCCACTGTGTATTTTGAGTACCTTCCAACCTAGGGGGCTCATCTTCCAGTACTATATTGAGCAGTATTCTATTGTGCTCCATAGGGTCTTCATTAACTAATTTTCTGAAGCAGATCATTAGCCCTTTCTTCCTAGTCTGTGTTAGTTAGGAAGCATCGCTGACACTTGTCCACTATGGGTAACCCTGGTGCTATTTGAAATATTAGTGATACCACCTCTCACATCGTAGCAACATGCAAGTCACCACAGTACAACAAACTGACAGACAGGTAGTTGCAAGACAAATGAGGGGAGTGCAAAGTATGTTGGTGCCTGTTTTATGGTGGTGGTTATGTTCCATGGAATCATATCTGACTCATAGTGACCCTGTGCAGGGTTTTCAAGGCTGCAAATCTTTACAAGGTCAGAAAGCCTTATTTTTCTCCTGCAGAATGACAGGTAGATTCAAACTGTTGACCTTGTGGTTAGTAGGCCAACTTGCAACCCACTATACTACCAGAGATCCTTGGGCTATGGTACAAAGAGATTATCCTTAACTGGAAATACATGGAACTGACATGCCAGACATGGACAAATAGTCAAACACATATACATACGTGTACAGGCTTTGGAATGAGCTACTTTCAATCTTTTCCTCATATGGGACACAGTGGTAAAGGAAGGGTAAGATCATCCCTGCCCCTCTACCCCTAAAGTGGCTGAATTAAAGGGCCTCTCATAACCAATGTCTCTTGTCCCCAGGCCTTATATGGGCACACAAAGGCTGTCACATGCCTGGCAGCATCAGTCACCTTCAGCCTTCTGGTGAGTGGCTCCCAGGACTGCACCTGCATCTTGTGGGACCTGGATCTCCTCACTCACGTAGCCCGACTTCCTGCCCACAGGGAAGGCATCTCGGCCATCGCCATCAGTGATGTCTCGGTGAGACTTTTTTTCTTGGTGTTGTGTTCTCACTGAGTCTGTGAGCCTCCTAAGATAAAGCCTGGAGGTAGGGAGGCATTAGCCACCTGGGATGTTGAGTAGGTTCCAGATACACTCTACGGGCCAAGTGCAGCTATCAAATGTAGCACTGGGTCTAACTTGTGTTTTGGGCTTTAGCCATGGGAGGGGGTTATCTTCTAGCATGACTACCAGGGAGTTGGGACAGGAAGATCTGACATTGGTGAGAGTCTTCCTGGGCTTGGCTTAACAAATTCAGCATGCTGACTACAAATCAGTGCTGCCTTGGCAGTTGCCTTTTATCACCATGGCAAAAAGGATCTCTGTTTGTTCTCCATGAAGGCAATCAAAGATGAACCTTCCTGGGACATGTGTGTGTGTGTATGAGAGAAAAAGAGAGTGAGAGTGGGGAAGTCTTTTTTTTTGGGGGGGGGGCAGTCTTCTTGAGCTGGAGAAGCCACCCCACTCCTCTATTATGAGATGAGGGGCAGATGGTAGAAAGAGCATGCAGATTCATGGGTCTGATTTCAAATTCCAGCTCTGCTACATACTATGTGTAGGACCTGGAGTGTCTCTCTGGGCTGTAAATGGGATTGTAATGTTTACACTACAGGATTTTTTTATGAAATTAAAGTGATAATACATATACATAGAAGGGACTCTTGTATTTATGCACTCATATCCCACCTCACTGCAAATGATGTGAGGTGGCCTTGACTGCAGAGTGTATATTCTTATCAATAAAAGCTGTCACGATTATACTTGCTGTTTTTCAGTGTGGAAACTCTCTCAGGCTGGATACTCTATCATGGGGTATGCTTCTGACCCTTGGGGTCCTGGACATGGCTACTACAGTGGGAAGGAGGGGCCTAATAGGAGGAGACAATGCTGATTAAGGTGTCAACTTTGGCAAAAGATGTGCACCAGGTAGACTTGAATCCAGGTTGAATATTGGATGGATAGATGAATGCATGGGTGTATGAGTAGATTAAGGAGCCCTGGTGGTACCGTGAGCTAAGCATTGGGCTACTAACCTTAAGGTTGGTGGTTTAAACCCACCAGGTACTCTATGGGAAAAAGATTAGTCTGCCTGCTTTTATAAAGATTTACAGTCTCAGAAATCCTATGGAGCAGTTCTACCCTGTACTGTAGGCTCACTATGAGTTGGAATTAACTCCATGGCAATGTGTTTCATGCACACATGGATTTCTGGGTGAGTTAGTGCATTGGTAAGTAGATGAATTAATGAATGGGTAAGTCTCCTCAGGAAGACACCAAGCCCTGATCTGGAAGAACTTAAGGAATTGTGTTTCAAGACCTCAGAGAATACCGATGCCAGGATAAGCTTTCCTGGAGCCAATTGAGTTCAATTTAAGTGTCTGCTGGGCCCAGTGCTGTGTGCTGGGCACAAAGATTATCAAAGATGGGTCCTGGGCTCAAGCAGATTATACCAAACAATTCAGGAAGTACCATGGTGGGTTCCAACCTAGGAGTCTGAGTAAGCCCAGAAGAGGAGCACGCTCACATGGCCCCAGATGGCTCTGTGGTCCTCAGAACAGTGACCACTACTTCACTGAGCACAGTGTAGACAAGAACTTGAGGAATCGTGGTTTCAGATGTGAACTTTCAGGATACAGTAGGGATTTTCTCCTCAGGAATTGGAGCTTGAGGAGCACTGTCCAAATTCATGTGTTACTTGCAGTTGAGCCTCTGGACTTACCTTCCACCTAAGGAAGGCACAGCGTCTTCATGAGGGCAAGGCTGATTGGCTAGGTACAAGCCCAGTGTCCAGAACCAAGGACAGTCCCCATGTTTCTCTTCTATGCCACTTACTATCTAGTTAGGGAAAGTTTTGAGGAAGGAGCTCAAAGGGTGAGTCACTTAGTGTCTACCAGGAAAAACAATCTCCAAAAACATGATTAGAATCTGAAAAGAGGCAAGAGTTTGTACTTGCCAAAAATATGGCAGAGTTAGCTTGGAAGAACTGGAAGCCTTGAAGAGTCTTATGGTACCTGCTTTCAGAGGCTGGCAGGTCAAGATGATCACTAAGTGTGTAAACTGGGTAGCTAAGTAGCTATCAGAAGGACAGGCAGTGACTCCAGTTTGTATTGCTTCAGGGTATTATTGTCTCCTGTGCTGGAGCCCATTTGTCTTTATGGACTGCCAGTGGACAGGCACTGGCTAGCATCACCACAGCCTGGGGCCCAGAAGGAGCTATAACCTGCTGCTGCATAGTAGAAGGACCAGCATGGGACACAAGCCATGTCATCATCACCGGAAGTCACGACGGTATAACCCGGGTAGGTGTGTCATACCTCACTGAGTCATGGTACTAGAACTCTGTTGGTCTCCATGTACTCACTTCTCCCAGGGTTCTAAATCTGAAGTTACACATCTGAGGTCATTCCAGACCAGATGCCAAAAATAAGTGAGGGCAAGGCAAAACAGTTAAGTCAAGGCCGATTTCCATCCTCCAGTTATAGCAAATTCAGACTACAGCACATGAAAAATACTGACAAGTAGGCCGAGACCAGGGGGCTGGACATGGGGTGCTGGGTAGAGGAATACAGTTGAGTGGGCCACCAGGGATGGCAAGGGGACATTAGCTCAGAAAATATTAATGAAGTAACCACTAAGTGTCATCCTTTAGGTCAGGAGAGGAAAGATGTACTGATAGCTGTAAGGGTTGTGCTGTTTTGATCATCCAAAGCCTTCACATAGGGAAATGGAAGTTTACAAAACGGTTTTTACCTGAGAATAAGTTAGCACTAGAAGTAAACCTGGGATCAAACCCTACATCTCCACTTGTGTCCACCTGAGATCAATGCCACAGCTCAGAGCATTTTTGCTTTTTGTTTTTTTTTTGTGTGTGTGTGTGACAGATTTGGAAGACTGAGGATGTGAAGATATCTACTTCTGGGCATACAATGACAGAGAAGCCCTCAGTTCAGCCTTCAAGCTCAAAAGGTACCTGCCAGCTGGAGGTCCAGGTTGCCCTGACCTGGACCTGGCCACTATCACCCCTCGGCCATCAGACTTCAGTTCCACCCAGGCCTGAGGAGCCTAAAGGAGCTCAGAAGCTCTCAAGATTGTTGCGAGACTTGAGGGGTGGAGTGGTCTGTAAGATGGTGGTGGAATGTGATGCAGGTGGGGAAGCCCCATAGAGTCTCAAACCTCCACAAGTTCTGTGATGCTCCTTGGCATGAGAACAGGGGTCATGGTAGTTCTCAGGGACTGCTGAGCTTCAGGAGGGGGAGCTTGATTTGAGCTCTCTTGGCCTGAATATCTAATGCTGCTATAACAGAAGTACTACAAGTGAGTGAATTTAACAAGTAGAAATGTAGTTCTCACAGTTGAGGAAGCTAGAAGTCTAAATTCAGAGTGATGAAACTTGAGGAAGACTTTCTCTTTACTAGAGAAAGAGCCTTGTCTACTTTCAGCACCTGTAGGCCCAGCATTCCTTGGTGATCTGCATCTTGGCATCAGTCTTCTCCTGGATCTAGGAGCATCATAGTGCAGGGACCTCAGGCCCAAAGGATACACTCCACTCTCAGCTCTTCTATTTTGTAGGTAGTTGTTATTATTGTTGAGTGCCATTGAGTCCCTTCCAAGTCATGTTGTTTTTAGGTGCCATCGAGTCAGTACTGACCCATAACAACCTTATGCACAGCAGAATGAAACACTGCCCAATCCTGGGCCAACCTCACTACTGTTGCCACACTTGAGTAATCGATGCTGCCACTTGGCCAATCCATCTCATTGGGGGGGTCTTCCTCTTTTTCTCTGAC
>NW_006408807.1:2333982-2335879 GCF_000296735.1 Chrysochloris asiatica | reverse complement strand
GGTCTTCGTTATTCACTGTCCAAGTCATAGTGACCCTGTATATGGTTTCCAAGGAGTTGCTAGTGGGTTTGAACTGTTGGCCTTTCTCTTAAAACTGGCCTTTCAATCAGGTGCTTATCCTATAGCACCACACCAGGACTCCTGGTGGTAATACATCCCTATTTCTCTGCCAACTCTCTCCTTTTATCTCTTGTAAGATAAATGTGCTGCATACCACACCCCCAGGAATCTCCAATAAGTTGGATCAAGGTAGTGATAGAATTAAGGGTAGTGAATCCCACACTTAATTCTCTTATCAGTTTATCACATCATATTACACCATGGGGGATAACTACATTTCAACCACTAAACCACTAAGAATTTTGGGACAGTCTGTCACCCAGTTGTCTGGGCCAATAGTCAGCTGGGTCCAGGCTCTGGGCTGGGGAGTTTGACATTGAAAGTCATTGTAATAGTTAAAGTTTTGTGTCAAATTGACTGGAGCAGGATTCTTAGTGGTTGAACCATTGAGATGTAGCTATTTTGTCACACTATGGTGGCTTATGTGTTGCTGTGATGTTGAAAGCTGTGCCATTGGTAGGGTCACCCATGGTGGACAGGTTTCTACTGAGCTTGCAGACTAAGACAGACTTGAAAGAAGAAGAAGTAGACTTCATCCAAATGTTTAGCCACAGAAAACCTTAGGAATAGCAGTGAAACACTGTCAGATAGCACCAGAATACTTAATATTGAAGCATGATGAAAGGCACCAGAATATTGCCAGATATAGTGCCAGAAAAAGAGTCCCTCAGGTTAGAAGACACTCAAAATACAACTGGCAAAGAGCTGCCTCCTCAAAGTGGAGTTGACCATGCTGACACGAATGCAGTATAGCTTTCAAGACCTTCATTTGCTGATGCAGCATTATTCAAAATGAGGAGAAATAGATGTAACATTCATTAATAGTCAGAACATGGAATGTACAAATTATGAATCTAGGAAAATCGGAAGTTGTCAAAAATTAAATGGAACACAAAAAGATCAATATCCTAGGCATTACTGAGCTAAAATGGCCTGACACTGGCCATTTTGAGTCTGACAATCATAAGGTTTACTATTATGGTAATGACAATTGAAGAGGAATAGATTCACATTCATCATCTAAAAGAACATTTCAAGATCTGTCTTGAAGTTTAATGCTGTCTGTGATTGGATAATATCCATACACCTAGAAGACCAGTTAATAATGCTCTTACTCAAATTTACACACCAACCACTAGAGCCAGTGAAGATAAAATTGAAAAATTCTATCATTTTCTTCAATCTGAAATTGATAACACATGCTGTCAAGGTGCATTGATAATTACTGGTTATTGGAATGCAAAAGAAAAAAACAAGATAGATCAGCAGTTGGAAAATATGACCTTGGTGATAGAAATTATGCTGGAGATCACATGACAGAATTTTTCAAGACGAATTATTTCTTCATTGCAAATACCTTTTTAAATAACAAAAAAGACTATAAGACACAAGAACCTCACAAGATGGCATACACAGAAATAAAATTGAATACATCTGTAGGAGGAGATGGTGGAAAAGCTCCATATCATCAGCAAAACAAGACCAGGGGCAGACTATGGAACAGACCATCAATTGCTCATGTACAACTTCAAGCTGAAGCCAAAGGAATTTTTTTTAAAGTCATTATATGACCTTAAACATATCCCACCTGAATTTAGAAATCATCTCAAAAACAGATTTTGATGTATTAGACATTAATGACCTAAGACCAGAAAAGTTGTGGGATCACATCAAGAACATACAGAGAGGGAGCCTAGATCCAGAGGGCACAGAGGAAGGTAGAATCTCCACTGAGTAGTATCCAAACTATCTGGGCGGGGCTAATAAAAGGAGATGG
>NW_006408807.1:2332829-2333547 GCF_000296735.1 Chrysochloris asiatica | reverse complement strand
CCGGGGTGGGGGTGGGACGGGTGGGACAGGCTTGCAGGGTATATCCTTTGGTTGCTTGTAACCATGGCAATGAAACAATATACTATAGGAAGAATGTAAAGCTAATGTTCTCCCATGTAAACTATCACATAATTCACAATAAAACATTATTTTTAAAAAGAACATGTTACAGAGAGACAGAGAGAAAGCAAAAGGTCATTAAGAAGACAAGAAACATGAAAAGACCAAAATGGATGTCAGAAGATACTCTGAAGCTTGATCTCCAGAGCAGAGATGCTGAAGCAAATGGAAGAAGTGAGGAGGCAATGCAGCCAAACAGACACTTTCACAGGGCAGCTTGAGAAGACAAAGTCAAGTATTATAATGAAATGTGCAAAGACCGGAGGGAAGAACATGCTCAGCAGTTCTCAAACTGAAAGAATTGAAGAAAAAATTCAAGACTCCACTTGCAATACTAAAGGATTCTTTAGGGAAAATATTGAATGATGAAGAAAGCATCAAAAGAAGATGGAAGCAATACACAGTCACTGTACCAAAAAGAAATGGACAATGTTCAAACATTTCAAGAGATAACATATGTTCAAGAGCCAGTGATACTGAAGGAATAAGTCCAAGCACTGAAGGCAATGGCAAATACAAATTGGAAATTTTCAACAAACTAATACGGCAATGGAGACATTCACTCATTTATGTCAAGAAATTTGGAAGACAGCTACCT
>NW_006408807.1:2287081-2308849 GCF_000296735.1 Chrysochloris asiatica | reverse complement strand
GGAGGGGATTGGAACCATGGCAATGAAATGATATACGATGGAATGAATGTAAAACTAAAGTTCTCTCATGTAAACTATCATATAATTCACAATAAAACATTAAAAAAAAAGAAAAGAAATATGTTAATATGAAGTGAGAATTCTTCTGTAATCTGGCAACCTCTCTTTGCTTTGTCTTCTGGATTTCCTGGATTGCTGGAGTTTGCCTTCTGAAAAGAGAAGCCATTTCAATCAAGTTCATTCCTAAAATGGATTACACACTCCTTGATGCATTGACTGCTTACTCATGAATTCTTCCTCCATGTGACCAGGCACAGGCATGTGATCAGCCTACCCTCTGTGGAATGGTCTATGCTCTGCCTTGGAAACCCCTTCCTGCAAGAGATCACCATTCAGGGACCTACCTCAACAGCCAGGTGGAGCCTGAGCAGTGATTCCTCAGGAAACCAAACTGCATCCAACCACTTGTCCTAATACCTCTAGGAGGCTTTGGAACCAGGGCATTGGTGGTTCAGGGGTAGAATTTTTGCCTCCCATGCAAGGATTCCGTGCTTGACTGCTAACCAAGCATTGAACCTACCAGCTGCTCTGTAGGATAAAAAAGTTGTGGTATTCTGCTTCTATAAAGAGTTACAACCTTGGGAACCTTATGGAACAGTTTTCCTCTGTTCTACATAGGTGCTATGAATTGGAATCTACTTCACAGCTATGGATTTTGAGGTGCGAGATGTGGGTTTGATTCCTGCACTGTGCTTATCATGTGCAGCCACCAACTGTCTTGTCTGTCTTGCTCTGATGTTTCTTTGATGAGAGTTGCTATGGTGCTATGGAATTTCCAGACTAAAAAATGCACTAGGAATAAAATGTCTGGTGATGTACTTCTGTATCAAAGCAGCCCTACATGCAACCAATCATGGGAATGGCACAGGATCAGGCAATATTTTGTTATGTTGCACATGGGGTCATCGTTGGGGGCTGACTCAATAGCAAATTACAACAGCAACAACAACCTTTCGGACAACTTTGGGGCCACTTCGAGGAATCAGTCTATCAGCATGAAAGAAAAGTATAGAGCGTGTATGTTCTCAGGAAATCTGGGCACCTCTTGTGAGAGCTTGGGCCAAACTCTCCCTCTCCTCACCCTCTTGGAATAGAACTAGCACGTGGTCCTTATTCTGTGGTGAGCATGAGAAAACTCCAGTTTAGGGATCAACTGCTCATTTCTGAAGTTATCAAGGCTTACTAAATTAAAAGCACTAGTTCAGCCCATGGTTGATATTGGATGTCTGAGAGAGAATGCTGGGTGGGTGGGTGGACAGATGTACAGACAAACAAAGAACGCGTCAAAACCAATCCACTGGTTCTGGAAGTGCCAGCAATTCTTTCTGTTTAGGATCAATAGGATCAATAGTTGTGAAGAGACTACGCTTACTGATAAGGGATCTAGAGAAATGTGAACTGAGAAAAGGCTCTAGACTCACCTCTGTCACAAGCAACTTCACTAGCCACCAATTTCTTCCTCTGTCAAAGGGAGGTATTTCTCATACTAACTTTCAGAGTGTCAATGGCAAAAGACTAGACCTAGACAAGAATCTGCTCATAATGTGCAGGCCATGATGACCATTTTCCCAGAGTCCTGTGAGTTTCTTGTCTCTGATCAAATGAGCTGATGACATTAGAAAACTTAAAAGATGGCTTCAGACCAGAGGGGGCCCTTGGTCCTCTCCCTCCTAATTGTTCTGATTGAATTGTCAGGGTGTTGATTACAGTTCAAGGAAGTATTCTGATGAAATAACACAAGAATACAGACATCTTAATAAAAATTAGCCTGAGCCACAGTTTAGAGTTAACAAATCTATGGATAGATTTTTTCAACTGTATGCCACTGGAGTTCTTGAATAGGAGTTTTGGTGGTACAGTCAGAAAAACATTGGACTGCTAACTGCAAGGTCAGTGGTTCAAACCCACCAGTGACACCATGGGAGAAAAATGAGAGTGTATGATCCTGGAAAGATTTACAGTCTTGGAAACCCAATGGAACAATTCTCCTCTGTCCCTTAGCATTGCTACAAGGCAGACTTGACTCAACAGTAGGGCATGGTTTGTTTTTAATGTTCTTCTAATATTCCTGGAAAGAATGTGTTGGACAGGAACCAGTATTGGGCATGACACATGGCATTTGCACATGTGTTCTCTCAGTATATATATTGTTTTTGTTGTTAAGTTCCATTGAATCCGTTCTGACTCATAGCTATCCTGTATAAGCTTTCTGAGGAGCAGCTGGTGGCTTGAACCACTTATATTGTTATTAGCAGTCCTGTGCTTATCCTACAGTGCAACACCAGGACTCTTGTATATTGCTACATCCCTCAAATGTCTTAAGGTAGGTATAAGAAATAAAATCTTTGAAGATATTAAGATACTGCGTTTGTGGGAAGATAGAATCTAATTTCTGTCTTGAATTCATTTGTCATTTGTAACAAGGACCATTCCACTTGAGCACAATTTATTTTAGGAATCATTCCGTAGATTCAGACTCAATTGGATACATCACAGTTGCTTCAGAAAAGTGTGTTTGGAGCTATACACAAACTTGAGCTGCCTAGTTATGTTTCAGAGAAGGCCCCTTTACACCCCTCTTGCATTGTCTGGTGCACAGGCCTGTCTGAGTACAGAGGTGGCCACCCCAGAATAGCTGAGGCAGTTGCATCTTTCTTGCCCTGACATCTTGAAAGTGACTTTGCAGGGCTATGTCCTGCTAGACATGTGTGCTTCCCACTCTGCGCAAGAAAGGAATGAATGCTTATCCCTAAATGCAGAGTGAAGTAACAATCATTGAGTTATATTTTTTGAAAGAATGTCCTCAGCATTTAATTATTGGTTGTGGTGTGAGAGGATTTAGATAAGTTGATAATGCCAACTTTATGCAATTTATTTTTACTAGGCAATTACAGGCTGCATTACATCCTGGCAGCAAGGTATTGTGGGGCATCTTATTAAGCATAAAGCCAGTAAACACTGATGAACAATTTTGCTGAACTAGGCATGCAATTTAGAAAGCAATAATACACAAATCCAATTTGGTGCACAATGGATACCGCAGCACGTCAGCACATGTAACTATCACAGCCTGCAAATTAAATTGGGATGGCCCTTTTTGCAACAGCACAGGCCAAGATTAAATATATTTCCCCATCAATTTAACAACTTGCTGACCACAAATATAAATATGTGTGTGTGTTTGTGTTTCTGTGTAGGGGTGTGCATGTGTGCGAAGTCACTAAGGATTTTCTCAGTCACTCTTGCACTCTTCCCACAGGTCACAGGTGGGAGAAGAATTTGGCCCTTTGCCAAGAGCTGGATGTCAGTGTTGCTTTGACAGGGAAGCGCAGTAAGACCAGCTCCGCAGTGACAGCTTTGGCTGTGTCCAGGTAACTACCAACTTGTTTCGCCAGGATCCAGGAGAAGGTAGCATGCCTGCCTCTAGGCAAGTCCTGAGACCCTGGGCTCAGGCTGCCTTGCCTGGGAGGCCACCATACTGCACTGACTCCGGAGGGTCTTGTGCACAGGAGGCAGGTGAAGTGGTCCATGCAGGGCCCTGTTAGTTTTCTTAAATGTTGTCAAGTTGGTTTGGACTAATAGTAACTCTGTATAGGGTTTCTAAGGAGCAGCCAGTGGGTTTGAACTGCCGACCTTGTGGTTTTCTGTCCAGTGTTGATCCAAAGCACCATTCCAGGAGTCTATGCAGGACCCTAGGAGATATTTTTAACACACATATATGCCCTTGCTCTTTCAAATATTTTCATTCATAAAGTAATCCAAAAAGTAGTTGCTGTGAAGTGCCATCGAGTAGGTTTTGACTCATAGTGAGTTTCCAAGGAGTGGCCAGTGAGTTTGAACCACCAACCATGTGATTTAAACTGACCTTGAAGTCCAGTTCTTATCCTGTTTTACAATTTTATTCTAAAGAGGAACTTTAGTCCTGATTTCTAATGCCCATGTAACATTTGGCATAATGATTACCATACATTAACATAAAGTGCCCTGGGCTGTAGAATAAGCATTAGCCTGCTAACCATAAGGTCAATGGTTCAAACTAACCAGCTGCTCCTAGGAAACTCTATATAGGTCGCTATGAGTTGGAACTGATTTGACGGAACTTAGCAAGCACAAGTCAACATGAGCCAATTGGTGGCTCAAATGTAAAATTCTTACCTTCCATGTGAAAGACCCACATTTGGGTCCCTGCCAATGCACCTCATGCACAGCACTGTCCATCTGTCAGTGGAGGCTTGCATATTGCCATCATTCTGAATAGGTTTCAGTGAAGCTTCTAGGCTAAGATGGCTATTCTTCCATCACAGGTATGTGCAGGACTGGACAGCTTTTCATTCCATTGCACATGAGACTGCCATGCATGGGGCCATCTCAATGGAAGCTAACAATATAGAATGGCAAGCGTTAGATACCTCCCTCTGTTTACCATATTTTATTCCTACCAGTATTTCAGGGGAGATAGGTATTATTACTAGCACCATCTACAACTAGGAAGCATAGTCTCAAGAGGTTGCTGGTCTTTAAGAGCCATGTTCTTTCTTTTCTCACTGCCCTGGAGTGGGCCATTCCAGCTACCATGGGGGAACCAAATAGCATTTCAACTGCCAGGCAGAGGTGGGTGAGGCTAGGAGTGCATGGGGAGGAGAAAATAAAAGTCCAGAACTGTACCCACTGCTGGAAAATTCACACTCTATTCTGTATCTTTCACAGGACAGGGGGACACTTTGTGATGCTGGAAAGAAAAAGGCCCTACTCCTAGGTACCTGGGCTTCACAGAGCTCCCTCTCAGTTCTTTGGGAGCCAGTTATGTGCAGTTCAAGAGTTTCTTAGGGTCTTGAGATGGCACAAAATATCCTATAGGTCTCACTTTCCCTTCCATTTTTTCCAAGGAGATGAAGCTAGGTTTGGGCTGTAGGTTTGGAACTGAACCCCCATAATGCAGTTTCCCATGTGATAGACTCATAGGTTTACCTCTAACATGCTTGTCTCTTCATTTTCTTCCTAAGAAACCAGACCAAACTCCTAGTCGGTGATGAGAAGGGGAGAATCTTCTGCTGGTCTGCAGATGGGTAGAGGAAAGAGATAACACTGGGACCACCGTGAAGCAGCTGGTGTGCTTTGAGGGCAATGGCACCAGGTCAAATGCATCAGTGATACAGGACTTGAACTCTGCTGCAAGAGAAAGCCCAAACTTACTCAAACTTCTTCACAACCCCAGGAATTCCACCTTTGATTCTAGAAAGATGTGTCTCTACAATAGAGACAACAACATATGTTTAGTGTCCTTCAGGAAGCTTAATGACAGACACTTAAGTCATGCCCTACATTTATGAGAAATTATTCATAAGCCACCTTATCAAAGGGTTTATTGTGCTAAAAAAATTGAGCCACTTACTGGAAACTGATGGATATATGTATTCTTTATTAAAGTAGCTCTTTTCAAATATGAGAAGGCTGTTGAATATTAAATCATTGTCATTTTCAACTTTGGTATTTGCATCTTCATACTTAGAAAGGCAGAAAAGCCTCAAGGAAACACAATCTACCTTCAGGGTTTTTCTGAGCCTCCTGCCTCTGGGTTCCCCTTGGAAACTGGCCCTCCCTTCATCTTGCTTTCAGTGCAGGGGGTTAAGGGTATGAATGGCCACTGCTAAGGAGCTGGGTCACAGGGTGCTGGCAAGAGTGAGGCCCCTTCTGGGAGTTGGAAGTCAGTCTGTCAGCAAAACACCTGTCTCACCTCTGTCCCTTCCTGTCCTACCTGCCTGTCCCACTTCTACCTCTCCTGACTCATCTCTGTATGCACAGCTGGCAGAGAGGGTCCCTGCAGATGTTGGCTTGGCAGGTTCTTCCTATGCCCGCAGGTCCCAAGTCTCCATGTTGACTTTGAGTGGAAGCTTAGCCCAGAGAAATCTTGATACTCTGACTTTTGTTTCCCTTGAAAAAAATGCCTGGCTGATGAGCTAGTTAGTTGAGTCCTGCTAAGGAATTTCAGGTGCCTCATAATGCCTGTATTAAAAATATTACATTCAGTCTAAATATCTCTTTCTCTCCTTAAGATTTCAAAAACTTCTTAAAGACTTCTGGCAAGATAGCAGACAAGACAGTCATTACATGGACCCTCTATCATAAAGATGTGAGGGACCAAATGAAATAGATACAGATGAAAATCCTGGAACCCTGAACTTCAGAGAAGAGGTCAGAGAAGTGAACTGAGTGTTTGCTAAGAGGAAAAGCTGAACAGGGACAGCGAGAGAAGTAGCCTGATGGGTGAATAGCCAGCCAGATGAGACTCGACCATCTTGAACTTTTGTAAGAAATTTTAGTGGCAGAAGGTGGCCTGGAAGAGCAGAGTCACATGTTTCCCTGGTAACCAGAGGTATGACCAGCTCCCACCCTCATCCACCCCTAGCACAGATCCTGCTCTCCAGGAGTTTGGAGCCTCAAGATTGTGAGCCACACCAGTGTGAGGTGGGGGCCAGTTATAACACTTTTGTGCTTGGATTCAGTCAAGCTCCAGACCTACAGAACCCACAGAGCCACCAGGCCAGCATTAGTTTAGAAGAAACCCTCATAACCAGCCACCTGTCCCCAGCAACCCTGTGACCCTAACAGATACCAAAACCAGCTCTATATATGACCTCCACAAACTACTTCCAGATTAAATGCCCTGAACATAGATAACACCTAGGCCTATAGGAACTCCATATAGGGCCAGGAACTCCACAATCACATGCCTCCCACACCCACCTAGTAAGCACCTTGGCTGGCAGGAGCCTCCAGGGTTTTCTCCTATCTAGGTCCAACAGCTACACTGGCTTTGTTGTTTTGATTTATTTATTTTTTTTCCTTTCATTGTTTTGTTGTTTTTATATTTTTTTATCCTTTCTTCTCTTTCTCCTTCCATTCCTTTAAATTTTACCCTTTCTATTTCTGCTTTTGTTTTTCCTTCTTTTCTTGTTTCTTATTTCACCTATATATATATTTTTTAATCTTTTGATCTTTCTTCACTACTCTCTATGCACTTTCTCTTCCCATCTTTCCTTTCCCTGGTTAAGTGTTTTTGTTTGCTTGTTTTGTTAATTTCTTATATTTTTCTCTTCTATAACTCCATTTTTTGTGTTTTTCTCTTTTTAATTATTCATTTCTTTTTTCTCCTTTAATATATTCCTTTCTTATTGTTGCTTGCTTATTTATTCATTCTGTTTTGTTTTCTTGGGGGAGGCGGGGTTCTCTTCTTTCCCACCCAACAGGAGAAATCAACCAGGCCCATACAACCTGGTCACAAATACCCTATGCAGATGCACCCACTAGGCAAGAGACAATCAATACCAGCTCCTATACCACCTGATCAGTGATAGACAGGAGACAACACCAACCAAACCCACCCTAAATTGAGGTGCATGACCAGTGAGTGGAGAATGGTGCACATGCTTCCTTTCTCTAACTATGCACACAGAAGACAGCTATTGAGGGCCTAAGAGCACATCAACATGCAATCACCAATTAAATATATATACCACAACGTCCCAGCAACAATAAACAATTTTAGCTCACACAAAGAAAAGAGAATACCATTAAAAAAAATGACCAAGATGTAGACTCAGAAAATGTTTCTGATGAAGAAAACAGTGACAAAGAATACAAAATAATGATATTTAGGTATTTTAAAATGATTTACAGAAAGATCAAGGAAAGTAAGGAGAACACAGGGGAAAAAATCTTTAGAAGAATTCAGGAAAACACTACAAGAAAAAAAAATATATATATACAAAACCTGCAGTTCAAAATCCAAAAGAGTAATACTAAGATTTCAGAAATGGACAACACATTAAAGGAGCAAAGGCATGGATTGAAAGCAATGGAAGCCCAAATTAGTAAGCTTGAGGATAAATTTTCAATATTAGTATGTTAGAAGAACAAGCAAAAGAAAAAAATACAAAGAAACCCTAAGAGTTATGTGGAACACCATGAAGAAGAATAACTTGCAGATGATCAGAATTCCAGAACAGGAAGAAACAATTAAAAGCAGAGAAATATTTGTCAAAGAGTTGTTGGAAGAAACATCCCTAACATCATGAAAGATGAGAAAATATATGTACGAGAAGCTAAACAAAGCTCAAACAGGATAGATTTCAAAAGAAAATCACCAAGACATATCATAATCAAACTTTCCAAAACCAATGACAAGGAAAGAATCCTACGAGCAGCTCAGGAAAAACAAAAATTTACCAGAAAAGGAGAACCAATAAGACTGAGCTTTGATTTCTCAGCAGAAACCATACAGGCAAGAAAGCAATGGAATGAAATATACACAATTCTGAAAGGAAAAAATTGCCAACCAAGAATCACATACCCAGTAAAACTGTCCCTCAAATACTGTGGCAGAACTAGAACATTTTTGGGTAAACAGAAATTAAAGGAATTTGTAATTACCAGACCAACTTTACAAAAAATACTAAAGGCTGTTCTTTATACCAGGAACCAACAATAGAAGATAACAACCTGAGATTAACATAGCTGACAACACCCCCCAGAACTCAATCCAGATATACAAGTATTTCAGCATTTATACAAGACTGAAAATAGGGAAACAAAGATATTGCTTTATAATGAAGTCAATTACAGAGCAAAAAGAGGGAATTTTGTAGACACAGAGCTTCTAAATGGTGGGGAAGTCAAGAAGATTTCAAGATAAAACAGATTGATTTAAATGGGGAACCAATAAATTATTGGGTAAACAAAAAGAAAATTAATGTACTTTCACATCAAGATTTTAAAAAGAGGACAATCAGAAAGATTTAGTAAACATTAGCACATCAGAAATGACAAGAAAACCCACAAACAAAATGAACTCAGCACGGAAAATTAGTGAAAAAAAGAAAGCAGTAGCATCACAAAAAAATGCACAGCAAAATTACATGAATCAGTTTCATACCTATCAATAATTACCCTTACTGTAAATGGATTAAATGCACCAGCCAAGAAAAAGAGAGTAGAAGAATGGATTAAAAAAAAAAAAAAAAAAAACAGGATCCTTCAATATACTGCCCACAAGGACCCAATAACAAAAAGATGGAGACAGCCCAACTGCCCATCAAAAGAATGGTTAAACAGCCTGGTGCATGCAATGGAGCATGATGGCTGCAACCCTGAAGAATAAAAATGTATCTGCAAAACACCTCATAACACAGAAGACATCGTCATTGTTGTTAAGGGCCATTGAGTCCATTCCAACTCATAGCAACCCTGTAGAGGGTTTCCAAGAAGCAGCTGGTGAGTTTGAACATTACAGTTCAAACCTATCTTATGGTCAAGTGTGTATCCTATAGCGCCACACAAGGACTGCTGAACGACATTATGCTGAATAAAATTAGTCACAAAAGGACAAAATTATATGAGACCAGTGTTATAAAAAATTAAGAAAATGTTTTCTTGACAAAAGAAACATTCTATGAAGGGTAGAAGGTGGGGGGCTATTCATAGGCTACAGGATAGACACGCGTTAACTTGGGTGATGGGGCAGGTGATATACAAGAGGGAGGTTGGCAGAGGAAAGATGAAGGTGCTGGAAGACATAGGGAGGAATGGGAGAGTTAAAGTTAATTGCAATCATTATAAGGAAGCAAAGTGTATGGTTTGTTGAATGTAAAATTGATGATTTGTTCTATAAACCTTCACTCAATTCACAGCAAAAAATAATAATAAAAAAAAACTTAAAAAGAAATTCACCTGCCTCTTGCATACGCTCAAACTCACATTCACATGGCTCTGGAAGTGGCTAAGCTTCTTGGCCTCAACTCTTAGTTGCCTAATGTAATTTTGTAAGAAAATTAGCACAGGGGAATGGATTTAAAGAACACTCTGGACATTATAGGTCCAAATCAGTGTCTTGGCCATGCAGCTTTCTGTGAAGCTCTCTTCCCTAGTTTTTGGTGTCTGCCAGACATCCTAGGAGAAGTCTTGTGTGATACATTAGACTGCTAACCATAGGATCAGCAATTTGATCCACCAGCTTCTCCCCTAAATATTTACAGCCTTAGAAACCCTATACAGAGTCACTACGAGTCAGAATCAACTAGATGACACACAGCAGCAGCAGCCGCAGCCCAAAATCCTTGGCATTCCTTGATTTGTAGATGGATCCTAACATGCCCCTGTGTTAGGTCTTACTGTTCTCCCCTGTTTCCACATAGCATCATATTTACTGGTACAGGGATTAGGACTTAAACATAACTGTTTTGGAATCACTGTTCTATTCATACCAACTCTCCTCCTCAGGATTTCTATAAGACAGTGGAGCTATGAGTCTTTCTCATATTTCTCCAAGCCTTACAGAAACCCGAATGGGATATTCCCACCCAATAAACTGGGAAAGGTAATAAAGTATAATCAGTGTCTTAGGATCCTGGATCATCTGTCCTCCAAGGAGTTAAAGACAGATTTTTAAATTGAGGTTGTTTGCAACTATGGCAAAAATAGTGAGTGGTGAACAGTTAGGACAAGCTGATCTACCTGAATGTCATAAGGTCTTTGCCAAAGGAATAATGGGAGAAGGAATGCATCACAGGTTCAGAGCAGCCTCCCTGGGTAAGAAGGGCATGTGTCTGACCCAAAAGCCAATGATCTCGCCATCTCTGACACTATCTCTGCAGCAGACATTAGCAGACAGCCTGTTTGCAATCCCCTCGTCAGTCTGGACTGCAAATGTAGACCATAAATTTAAGAGCAGAGAGCAGTACTCCCAGGAAGGCCAAGAAGCAGGGTCATAAATTAGCCTGCTGTCATTTTTCAAAATACGATTTTCAGTATTTACCCAGGCTGGAAGGTCTGCTGACCTGAGGATGTCTTGGGTTCTTTCAACAGCATTTTCTGAGCACTATGTTTGGGGCAGGGGAAGGAGAGAGGGATATCCTTCTCTAGGGACAGGTTCCTCCCAACAATTTTTCCAAAGAACCAGAGAGCTAATGTGTGAACAAACAAATTTGACTTGAGGGAGGAGATCTAGAGACAGAGTAAAGAGAAGTCCCATGCCCTAGGAAAGGCATGGTGACATTCTTGGCTGAAGGAGGTGGCCCTAGAACAAGACCTTGCAGGCAGATCTGCCTGGTCTTGCTAAGATGAAGAGGGAGCACTATAAGGAAAGTGGATGGTACTGGAAAAGGCACAAGGCACACTAGCTGGGGGAAGAAGAACAAATAGGTAAAGGTATCCAGTAGCTTGGAGGTCAAAAGAAGGAACCACCATTGCTATGGGGCTGTGGGGGTTGGGGATTGAATGAGACAGGGTGAGTACAAGTTGGAGACCATCAGCTCACCAGGCTGTATGTCCAATGTCCAGCTCATAGGTGGTGTTCCATGAACATGAATGAGAGATGGTAGCAGACATTCAGAGTTGTAGTTCTAGGAATGGATGGTTCAAGAAGCAGCCCCTCATTGACAGGGGGAGGCCCAATGGAAATAAAGAGGTGTAGGGGATTTGGGGCTACCATCTGTAGCATCATGTCGAGACCCATGTCATGGTTTGGGGGATGCCAGTCCATTCAAGGTCATAACTGAGTGCCGGTCCCACAGAGAAGAAGTCAGGAGGAAACTGTCATTGTTAGGGCTGCTCCAGAATGTACACATTAGAGAGATGTGGCAGGCTTCCTGGTTCCAGTCTCCTTCCTGGTGGCAGTAAAGCAAGGATTCCTATGCTTCCCCTTCACGGATAGATCTCTGTTGGCTGAAAGAGGGGGAGCTGCTCTGCACACAGTCCAAGGTGGCAGAGACACATCATAGGACATTTGGCAAACAAGGTCCACCTACAGGGATCTGACGTCAGAAACAGAATATCTGGGGTGGCCAATGCTGACAGAGATTCCAAAGGGTAGGACAGGGGTGGAGAACAAAGGTCTGATTATAGTGGAATTTGTTGTTGCTGCTAAGTGCTGTCCAGTTGGTTTCAACCCTGAGTTGAGATCATAGAGTTTCTGAGGCTATAAATCTCACCAACCTTGTGATTTGCAACCCAGTGCTTATCTTACAGAGCCACAATACTTCCCATTGTTATTCTTAGGTGTTGTGAAGTAGGTTCTAACTCATAGAAACCCTGTGCACAATAGAAAGAAACACTGCCTGGATCTGGACCCTCCTCACAATTGTTCTATCTGAGCCCATTGTTGCTGGTACTGTGTTAATCCACCTAATTGGGGTCTTGCTCTTTTTTGTTGACCCTCTGCTTTGCCAAACATGATGTCTTTCTCCTGGGGACTGCTCCTTCCTGACAACATGTCCAAAGTACAAGAGCTAAGTCTCTCCATCATCCCTTCTAAGGCGCAATTCGGCCATAGTTCTTCCAAAACAGATTTGTTCATTCTTTAAGCAGCCCATGGTACTTTCAATATTCACAAGTGCCATAATTCAGATTTAAGAATTATTCTTCTGTCTTCCTTATTCACTATATCCATCTTTTGCATACATATGAGGCAACCGAAAATATCATGGCTTAGAACTGGTGTGTCATAATCCTCAAATTGACATCTTTGTTCTTTAACACTTGAAAGTGGTCTTTTACAGTAAAGCTGATTTGCTTCCATGGACATTGATTGTGGATCCAAGTGAAATGACATCTTTGACAACTTCAATCTTTTCTCCATTTATCATGATGTTATTTGCTGGTAGGGACTCCTGGTGTGGCACTGTAGGATAAGTACTGGACTGCGAACTACATGGTTGGCAGTTCAAACCCACTAGCCACTCCTTGGAAACCCTATACAGGGTCCCTGTGAGTCATAACTGACTCAACGGCACTTAACAACAATATCTAGTAGTGCAGTTTTGAGGATTTTCATTGTCCTTATATTGAAGCGCAATCCATATTGAATGCTATATATACTCTGACATTTATCAGTAAGTGCTTCTAGTTCTTTTCACCTCCAGCAAGCAAGGTTGTAGTAGGTTATTAATGAGTCTTCCTCCAATACTGATGCCACATTCTTCTTCATGTAATCTAGCTTCTCTGATTATTTGCTTTGCATACAGAGTGAGTAAGTATGATGAAAAGATACAACAATGACACACAAGTTTCCTGATTTTAAAGCATTCAGTATCCCCTTGTTCTGAATCCTGGTATGGTGAATTGGATACACACTGGACTGCAAGGTCAGTTGTTCAAACACAACAGCTGCTCCTCAGAAACCCTATGAGCTGGAAACAACTCGATGGCACTTTACAACAGCAATATCTCATCCTGTTCTAGGTACAAGTTCCTCAGCATTCTTAAATTTCCATCCTACACAATGGTATCCATAGTTTGGTATAATCCAAATGGTCAAATGTCTTACCATGGCCAAAAAAGTATAATCGTTTAAAGGACTATGGATTGCTAAAAGCACAAACAAACCTGACTTGGAAGAAGTAGTACAGCCTGAATCTCCTTTAAAAATGAAGACAGATGGTGAGACCTTTCTTACTCGTTGGACATATTGTCAGGAAGGACCAGATGCTGAAGAAGGGCATTATGGTTGGTAAAGTGGGGGGACAATGAAAAAAGAAGAAGACCCCCAACAAGAGAGAGTGACACATTGACAACAACAATGGGCTCAAACATAACAATCATTGTGAGGGTGGTGCAGGACTAAGTAGTGTTTCATTCCATTTTACATAGGGTTTCTTGGGTTGAAACCAACATAATTGCACCTGAAAACAACAACAACAAACACGTTCTAATATTTTCTGCTTTCAGCCAAGATCCATCTCATCCATCCTCTTCTGAATCAGGCTCAAATTTCTGGCAGATTCATATAGAGGTACTGCTGTAACCATTTTTTATTTATCTTCAACAAAACTATTTGCAGGTGATATTAATGATATTGTTCATTATCTTTTTTTTTTTTAAACTGTTTTATTGTGCAGTATGTGATAGTTTACATGGGACATTAGGTTTACATTCATCCTATCGTACATTGTATCATTACATTGCCATGGTTACAATCCCCTCCATGCATCTTCAACCAACCAAAGGGTACACCCCACAAGCCTGCCCCTTGGTCATCAGCAAACAGCCCCTCTCCCTCCTGTGGGTCTAGAGTTCCCAGCCATTCCATCTCTCCATCTCTGGTGTCACTCTTTTCTCTAGGTAGGGTCTCGCACTCTGCTCTTCTCCCTTGATGGTCCCAGGGGCCTCTGTCTTCTGGCCTGCAAAGTCAACCACTCCCCTCCTTTTGCTACAAAACGTCTACCTTTACATTTCCAACCCTCACAGTCAGTCCTGATTGTAATTATTCACTATTGTACCAAATGAGTGCTTACCCCATCTCCTTTCATTAGTCTCTCCCAGACAGATTGGATACTACTCAGTGGAGATTCTACCTTCCTCATGCCCTCTGGATCTAGGCTCCTTCTTGAAAACTTGTAAGCCAGTCAGTTCTTGCCTCCTTCATCTTTTTTTGATGTTTCCTTTGTCTTTCAATATTTTGCCAATATAATCCTTCAATATGGAAACCTAAGACTTGAAATTTGTTTTCCGTTTTTTAAGCTTGAGCTTAAATACTGGACATGTTCTTCCCTTTTGATTTTTTGACTCCAGGGTTTGGCACATTTCATTATAATACTTTGTTTTCTCAGGCTGCCCTTTGAAATTTTCTTTTCAGCTCTTTTATTTCACTTTGTCACTCTCTTCTGACATCCATTTTGATCATTTCTTTCTTTCCTCTCTTTTTCCATGACATTTTTCCCTCCTTAAGTATAATGTTCTTGATATCATCCCCAAACTCCTCTGGTCTAGTCTTCAGCCATTGGTGTCTAATACATCAAATGTGTTCTTTATGTTTCTAAATTCAGGTCAGATATACTTAAGATCCAGTGTGGTACTGTAGCATAAGCACAGGGCTACCAACCACAAGGTCAGTGGTTCAAACCTACCAGCCTTTCCTCAGAAACTCTATGTTGTTGTTGTTGTTAAGTGCTGTTGCGTCAATTCCGACCCATAGTGACCCTGTATAGGGTTTAGGAACAGCTGGTGAGCTTGAATCACCAACCTTGAAGTTCAAATGACTTTGCAGTCTGATGCATTAGCCCACAGCACCACACCAGGGTTGTTATTATTTGGAACCAACACAACAGTACATAACAGCAACAACAGCATACTCAAGGCCAGACTTTGTTCTTGTAGACTTGGCTTTAATTTTCTTAAGCTTCAGCTGGAATTTGCATATAAACAACTGATGGTCCATTTCACAATCGAGCCCTGGCCTTGTTTTGGCTGATGCTATTGAGCTTCTCAGTTGTCTCTTCCCACAGATGTGGTCCATTTCATTCCTGTGTATTCTATCTGGTGAGGTCCACATATATAGTCACAGTTTATGTTTTTGAAAAAGGTATTTGCAATGAATAAAGTCGTTAGTCTTGCAAGATTCTATCGTGTGATCTCCAGCATCTTTTCTATCACCACGGCCATATTTCCCAACTACCAATCCCTCCTCTGTTTCCAATGAGTGCATTCTAATCATCAGAATTATCAATAATCAATAATTTAATTATTCAATCATTAAATTCAGATGGAAGATGTTGTTAGGAATTGTCTATTTCTTCATCATTGACTTTAGTTGTTGGTGCATAAATTTGAATAATAGTGGTATTAACTGATCTTCCTTTTATAAGTATAGATATTATCCTATCATAGACAACATTGTACTTCAATACCCTTTTTAACAATCAATGTAACATCATTCCTATTTAATTTTTCATTCCTGGTATAATAGTCAAATATATGATATTGTTGCCACTATGTGGCATAGAGCCGGTTCTGACTCATAGCAACCCTGTATATAGGGTTTCCAAGGAGCAGCTGGTGGGTTTGAACTGCCAACCTTGTGATTAGCAGTACAGTACTGATCCTACAGCATCACACCATATGATGTTCCAATTCAAAGTGGCCAATCCCCATCTGTTTTAGCTCACTAATGCCTAGGATATCAATCTTATGCATTCCACATCATATTTGAAGACTTCCAAATGAAAATTTTCATAACTGGACCAAGAAATATCATCATGATAAATGGAGAAAAGACTGAAGTTGTCATACTCCATTTTTCTTGGCTCCACCAACAACATTCATGGAAGCAGCAGTCAAGAAACCAAATGATGAATTGCGTTAGGGAAATCTACTGCAAAAGACCTCTTTAAAGTGTTAAGGAGCAAATATATTAGTTTGAGGACTAAGGTGTGCCTGACCCAAGCTGTGATATTTTCATTTGTCTCATATTCATGTGAAATTTGAACAATGAATAAGGAAGACTGAAAAAGAATTGATGCATGTGAATTATAGTATTGGAGAAGAATATTAAAAGTACCATGAACTCTCAGAAGAAAGAACAGATCTGTGTTGGAAGAATTAGTCAGAATGCTCCTTAGAAGCCAGGATGGCAAGACTTCATCTCTCATGCTTCAAACATATATCTCCAGTCTCTGGAAAAAGCCATCATGCCTGGTAAAGTTGTCAGTGAAAAAGAGGAAGACCCCCAACTAAATGGTTTACCACAGTGCCTGCAGCAAAGGGCTCAAGTGTAACAATTGTGAGACCCGTGCAGGACTGGGCAGAGTTTCATTCTGTTGCACCTAGACTTGTTATGCATCAGAACCATCTCGATGACACCTAGCAACAGCAACAACATTCCATGTTCTAATTCTTTTTTTTTTTTTTTTTAATTCCATGTTCTAATTCTTAATGGATGTTTGCCACTGTTTCTCCTCATTTTGAGCTGTGATCCATCAGCAAATGAAGGTCCCAAAACCTTTGCTCCATCCACATCATTAAGATCAAGTCTTCTTTGAGGAGGTACCTCTTCCCCAGTCATATTTTTTAGTGCCTTCCAATCTCTGTACCATAGTGGTTACAAATCAGGCTGCTAACCTCAGGGTCAGCAGTTCAAAACTACCAGCTGGTCCACAGGAGAAAGATGAGGCTTTCTGCTCCCATAAAGATTTACAGCCTCAGAAAGCCTGTACAGGGTCACTAAGAGTCAGAACTGACTCCACAGCACATAACCACCATCAACAACAACCTGAGGGACACATCTTCTTGCACTAAGTCAGACAGAGTTTCACTGATATTCATAATATTTTTGGTGGCTAACCTTTCAGAAGTGATCCACCTCTCCTTCTCAGTCTATCTTAGTCTGGGAGCACTACTGAAATCTGGCCAACATAAGTGACCCTAGTGGTATGTAAAATACTGGTGAAATAGCTTTCACCATCACAGCAACACACAAGCCAGCACCGTATGACAAACTGACCGACAAGTGAAGGTAAGTGCCTAAAGATACTTGCCACTTTTCTGACAAGTCCCCTGCTGACGTTTGATAAGTAGAGCTGAATCCCCTGAAATATGTCAGCTATGGAAGGCCAGCAGGGCAAGTGTGACAGCAGGACTCAATGCCAAGGTTCTCAACACAATGAAAATGACAGCTGGGTCACTGGAGAGATGCAAACATGATAGGTTCCCAAGGGCCAAGAGCCGAGATCCCTTGGATGACGGGGCTTGTCTGGAGAACCAGAAGCTGTGCCCAGCTGTGGGATGGCAGCTTGCTATTCACGACCCAATGTCTGAGGACAGGCGTGTGCAATGAGGTACAGATAGCCTGGGCAATCCCTACCTCAGCCTCCACTTTCTGTCACTTCTATCTGAATTTCTATACAGCATTGTACCCAGCCTGGTGTCAACCTCAGGTCTTGCTGTGAAAATAGAATCACATCTGTTCATTTTATTTCGTGGAAGGAGTAAAGTAGATGGCAAACTCTCTGCCCCAGATATAATTCAATCTTTCAATTCATCACTTACTGTTCATTCATGCATTCATTTTTCTTGACGAGTCCATCCCTGTGACTAGGTCCTGGGTACAGACAATTGTCCTGCTCCTGTCCCCACCTTGCTCCCACCCAGAGAAGGTTGGGACAGATACCGAGGGTACAGGATAAGGGCAGGCTTCCTAACCAAGAGATTTGTCAGGCTGGAGCAGAGGCACCCATACTTTGGATTACAGTGCTTCAGAAACTTCTAGAATGTTAGTCTTCTAGCCCCACAGGATCTGTATGCTTAACCATCTCTAGGTGATACTAATGGAGGATTCCTACTTACAAAAACTCTGGAACAGACAGCAGACAGTCTTTGCCTTAGCCTGCCCACCCTGTGTCTCCCAGGGGCTTAAGGGGTGCCCCAGCTTCTGGGATCAGGGTGTTGTATTCCACTCACCTTCTCCTGCTCAGCTCTGAGGCATCTTACCCTGTTGAGCATCTCCCCATGAGAAATTCCTAATGAGGACACAATCCCTAGTCCCTTGTTATTCTGGCGACCTGGGGCCTACACTCCCCTCTATCAGCTATGATGTCAAAGCCATTGCTTCCCTCCTAGGAATGTCTCCACTCTGTCCCCTTCCAAATAAACACTGTTTTCAGTGCATTCATCACATCTGGGGCCACACCCTCTGCAAATTCAGGGAAGGGTGCCCAGTGAGACTAGATGTTCCTCTAAAGGCAGCACACAGAAAGGGACAGCAGGGTCTCAGTGCAGATTTCAAAGAGGAAAACCTGCAATCAGGGATGCACTGAGATCAACCCACTTCACGCACTCTGGGCTCAGGTATGGATCAGGCCAGACCCTTCTCCTTCTGCACAGGTTGGGGCTACATGGGCTTGCTGTTGTTAAGTGTCGTCATGTTGGTTCTGACTCATAGCAAAAGGTGAGTTTGAGGCACTGACCTTGTAGTTCAAACCAACCTTAGGGACAGCGCCACACCAGTACTCTACATGGGCAGAGTTAGACTCAAAAACATTTGTTGTTTCTCTGAAATTCAAATTCACTTGGGAATCTTGCCTTGCTATTCCACAGCCTGACATTTGGACAGGCACTTAGGGCATGACAGATGGCTGGCTGGTATGGAAGAAACTGAATTCAGCAGAGTAAGATCCAGGAAGGCCTCATGGGCGCTCTGCTACCCACCAAGACTCCTAGGTTGCTCTGTCCTACCATGGCCTCTCCCCAGTCAGTCTCCAAGAGAAGTTAGGTCCACCGGAAGCCACTTGTGAAAGAAGCTACCTCCTTGACACTCAGCCTAGCAGCCGGGAGGGAGTCTAGAAAACCTAGTTGTGAGGCCTGCAAGAACTCAGACATTGGAGTTTCCCACATTAAAATGCAAGGCACATTTGAGGAGGAACAGACACTTCATATGGAAATACTGATGAAATTTGTTTAGCACAAAATCAAATCTCTCTCGGCTGAGGCTAGGGAAGCGGTGGGACTTAGGTTGCCGAGAGTCTGACTACGGTTTAGCTTGAGACCGGGCGGTTGACGAGGCTGCGGGACTGGGTGCATCCACCATGTTCTGTGAAAAGGCAACGGAACTGGTCCGCAAGCTGCACCAACGTCGGAAGGACAGCTGCCCCCCTTTAATGAGGATGCACTCAGGCAAGTTCTGGAGGAACAAAATCAGCCTGATGTGAATGAAGCAAAGTCAGATGGACGAAGTGATTTGATACCAAACATCAAATTTCGACACTGTTCTTTGTTAAGAAACCAGCGCTGCACTGTAGCATATCTGTATGACCAGTTACTTCTGGATCAGAGCACTCGGGTGGGAATATGGCAGTGTCTTGCCAAATGACTTACGATTTCACATGTCGGCTGAAGAAGTAGAGAGGTTCAATTGTTATAAAAAGTCTCTTGCTACTTATATAAGGTCATTGGTAAGAGATGAAGGTTTGGACATCACACAGGATATGAAACCTCCAAAACATTTGTATATTGAAGTGCGGTGTCTAAGAGACTATGGAGAATTTGAAGTTGATGATGGTACTTCTGTCATATTAAAAAAAAACAGCCAGCATTTTTTACCTCGTTGGAAGTGTGAACAGTTAATCAGACATGGCATTCTGGAGCACGTCCTATCATAGTTGCACACAGACTGAACCTAACTGACGGAGACATCTGCACTTCTCTCTTTGTATCCACCTCCCTACCTCTTTGATTTTAAAAAGTTACAGGCAGAGCATTTCTGTCTTTATGCACGCGCGTTTAGGAATTTAGGAAGTTTAGGGAGGTTCGGCGTGCTACGAGATGAGCCGGGAAAACGTAGTTCCGGTCTTTGGCACCAGACATTTCTGATTGAACGCTGACCCTACCCACACTGCCCACAGCCTTTTCCAGAGAGGTTGTGGCCCATTGCCTCTGTTCGTTTTCACTGCAGGACCAGACACGAAAGTTAAAGCAAAATGAAGATTTTTTCGGAAGCTGTGGATCACTGCCCTTACATGGCAGAATCATGTAGACAGCACGTCGAGTTTGACATGCTGGTGAAGACTAGGACCCAAGGAATCATCCCTTTGGCCCTCATATCTAAATCATTGTGGGCTTGCTCAGTAGAATCGTCCATGGAATATTGCAGAATAATGTATCATATATTTCCTTTAAAAAAAAAAAAAAACTGGTGAATTTTATTGTGAGTGACTCTGGAGCACATGTTTTAAATTCTTGGACACAAGAAGACCAAAATTTACAGGAGCTGATGGCAGCATTAGCTGCTGTTGGGCCTCCTAATCTTCGGGCAGATCCAGAATGCTGCAGTATTCTGCATGGTCTAGTTGCTGCAGTGGAAACCCTCTGCAAAATTACAGAATACCAACATGAGGCTCGTACTTTGCTAATGGAGAATGCAGAACGTGTTGGAAATACAGGATGGATAATTTATATTACTAATGCAAAAAGTGATAGCCATGTGTGAATGCTTGAAGACTGTGTCCAAGAAACCATTCATGAACATAATAAGCTTGCTGCAAATTCAGATCATTTTATGCAGATTCAGAGGTGTGAGTTGGTGCTGATCCATACCTACCCAGTTGGTGAAGATAGTCTTGTATCTGATCGCCCTAAAAAAGAATTATCCCCAGTTTTAACCAGCGAAGTCCATAGTGTTCATGCAGGACGGCATCTTGCTACCAAATTGAATACTCTAGTACAGCAACATTTTGATTTGGCTTCAACTACTGTTACAAATATTCCCATGAAGGAAGAACAACATGCTAACACATCTGCCAATTAGCTACTTCATCACAAAGATGCACACGTAGATTTCCTGAAAAGTGGTGACACTCACTTAGGTGGCAGGAGTAGAGAAGGCCCATTTAAAGAGACAGTAACGTTAAAGTGGGGCACACCAAGGACAAATCATATTGAGTTACATTATTCTGCTGGAGCATATCGGATTTCACCTGTAGATGTAAATAGTAGACCTTCTTCCTGCCTTACTAATTTTCTTCTCAATGGTCGTTCTGTTTTATTGGCACAGCCACGCAAGTCAGGTTCCAAAGTCAGTAGTCATATGCTTAGTAGCCATGGCGGAGAGATTTTCTGCATGTTCTCAGAAGTTCTCAATCTATTCTAGAAGATCCTCCTTCAATTAGTGAAGGGTGTGGAGGAAGAATTACAGACTACCAGATTACAGATTTTGGTGAATTTATGAGGGAAAACAGATTAACTCCTTTTCTAGATCCCAGATATAAAATCGATGGAAGTCTTGAGGTCCCTTTGGAATGAGCAAAAGATCAGTTAGAAAAACACACCTTCTACTGGCCTATGATTATCTCACAGACCACCATTTTCAACATGCAAGCAGTAGTCCCATTGGCCAGTGTTATTGTGAAAGAATCTTTGACAGAAGAAGATGTGTGAAACTGTCAGAAA
>NW_006408807.1:2280621-2285786 GCF_000296735.1 Chrysochloris asiatica | reverse complement strand
TGGCATCATGATCAGGTACAAGCCAACAAGTCCCGTATTCTGGAATATTTATTTCCAAGTCACACAGGTAAGGGAAGATGATAGTTTTCAAACTTCTTTGTATATTCAATGTGTAGTCAACTATAGTGTATCATCTTCTTTGAAAAGGGAGGCAGTACTTGGCTGATCTGGTGCATAATTGTGTGCAAGCCTATAGGGTGAGCCCCAGTGCCTGATTACCCAGTAGCGTCTGTAAAAAAGGACCAAAACCAGAGTGGTTTAAAGCAACAGAAATGTATTTTCTCTTAGTTCTGGAGGCCATAAGTCTGAAATCAAGGTGTTGGCAGGGCCTTGTTCTTCTTCTTAGCTTTTGGTGGCTACCAGCAATTCCTGGTATCTTGGTTTATAGAGATAGTCACTCTGTCCTCTGTCTCCTTGGTCATACAGCATTCTTCACTCTATGTCTCTGTGTCCTAATTTCCTCTTTTTAAACTCACCAGCCATTATTATAAGTAGTAACAAATAATTTATGAGTGGATACATAAGTAAGTATGTAAGCTGAACAGGTGTTTTATGGAGTGGGGAATAAACCAGTTTGTCAGATTATATTGCCACATACATATTTCTATATAATGCAAATATATTCAGATATATAGTATAGCTTATGGAAAGCAAAGTCATGAGAACTTAGCCATAATCAAACACCTTGAGTAAACTGAGTCGCTAGGTTGAAGGCTTGGGACCATAGTCTTGGTTAACATCTAGGTCAATTAGTATAACACTGTCTATAAACAATGTTCTATATCCTACCTGGTCAAGTAGCAATGAGGATCTTAAAAGCTTGTGAGCAGCCACCTAATATACAACTATTGGTCTCTTCCTGTCCGGAGCGAAGAAGAGTTAAGGAAATCAGACACAAAGGAAACGATTAGTGCAAAGAAATAATGAACAGACATCTGAGATCAGAACTAGATGGTGTCCACTACTAGCTGCTCAGATCAGGATCACAACAGAAGGTCCTGGATACAGTGGGTAAAAAATTTAGAAAAAAATTCAAATTCATAAAAAAGATCAGTCTCACTAGTCTGAAAGACAGGTAGAACCCGTAGACACTCTTCAAACCTAGAACAGAGGCCACTCCCAGAGATCACTTTTCAGCCAAAGAATAGGCAAGCTTATACAGAGAATTGTAACACTTAATGAAGAATGTCCTTCTCAGAACCGTATGAGATCAAATGGGCAGCATTAGCCCAAAAGTAAAGTTCAAGAATAAAGTGAATGGAAACCCAGGGAGTAATTGGGAGGAGTGCTGTTACATTAAATGGATTATAACTAATGTCTTGAAATAAAATGTTATAAATTGCTAAATAGGAAGCTGATTTGTTCTGTAAACTTTCACCCAAACCAAAATAAAATGTTTGGTAAATAAATTTAAACAAAAACAAAAACAAATCTCTCTCAGTCAAAATCAGTTTTACCTTAGTAAGTTCTTGGGTACATGTGCATTTATGTGCACATGCGCACACATGATCATGTTGCTTTCAGTTTTCCTGTGGAGATGTTTTATAATCGTCCAAGTAAAAAGGAAGATCCTCCAAATTGTCTCCTTTCCTCAAGTTCTGGAGGCTAAAATAACACTGCTGCCCTTATCTGAGATCACTGTTCTGCCCCCAAAGTGGTGGCTATAAGGATCTCTCACTTCTAAACCCCTTCATTGCTATTTGCTGCTATATCTATCTCTATATCTCTATATCTATATTTATAAAACAACAATTTTATGTTGTTAAATGCCTTCAAGTTGGTTCGAACTCATAGTGACCTTGTATAGGGTTTCTGAGGAGCAGCTTGTGAGTGTGAACCACCAACCATGTGACTCAAACTGACCTTGTGGTCCTGCGCATTATCCTGCAGCACCACACCAGGTCTCCATATCAACTCAGAAGTGGTCTGGGCCCCAAGCACTGTGCAATGCATGGTCTGTGGTCTGCTGTCTCTGCCAGGCACTGGGCACTGACCAAGTCTCACTGAGAATGCTGTGATGACTTTATCTGACTATCCATTGACTTATTCATCCACCCATTCATCCATTCTTTACTCTCTCACTATTCATTCACTAGCATTCCACAAAAATGTAATGAGTGCCCAGGTATGACAGACTGGAGCCTGATTGAGGGAAGCCGAGTCCTGAACATGGATGTCTGAAATGTAAGCCCTGAGGGTCTATGGTCATCAGGGACAACACAAGTCCTCTTTGGGGAAACTGGGGATAAGGGAAAGGAAAGGACTTATCTAAGGCTATACAGCAAGTCAGAGGCAGAAACTGGTGAAGATTCCAGGCTAGAGCACCTCTTCTGCATTGTCATGTGGACTCAAATCTGCCAGCCTGTGCCCAATGCCTTCTAACCCCTGGGTGCATTCTCTCCTACAGCCCACATCAGGCCTGACTCCCTCCAATGCCCTGTTGTTGTTAAATGCCAGTGACTTAGTTTCAACCAATAGCAACCCTGTAATGTGTTTCCACGGTGGGTTTGAACCACTTACCTTGTGGTTCCTAGGTTTCCTCAAATGATCCTAATATCAGCTGCTCTTCCTCACCTCACCATTAAACACCAGGGAGAAAGAATAGGCTTCCATGCTTGTGAAAGGATCAGGAAAATGGGCCAGAATTGGTTTCAGAGGAGACCGGGAGTTGCGAGGGCACAAGTCACATTTCTGTCTCTGGCTTGCAGCCTCAGAGCAGAGGCCTCCGCCTTCTCACACTTCAGCCAAGTGACTGTCACTTCATGACAAGTGATGCCCCACCTGAACAGAATCAGCACCACAGAAGTGCAGGGTTTGCACAATGTGGTTGTTGTTAGGTGCCATCAAGTGGGTATCAACTCATAGTGGCCCTGTATACAAGAGAATGAAATACTGCCCAGTCCTGGGCCAATCTCACAATCAATGCTACATTTGAGCCCATTGCTGCTGCTACTGTGCTGATCCATCTTGTTGGGGGGTCTTCCTCTTTTTCTCCAACCCTTCACTTTACCAAATATGATGCCCTTCTTCAGGGACTGGTCCCTTCTGATAATATGTCCAAAGTATGAGAGATGAAGTCTGGCTATCCTGGCTTCCAAGGAGTTCTCTAGCTGTACTTCTTCTAACATGATTGGTTTGTTCTTTTGACAGTCCATGGTACTTTTAATATTCTCCTCCAACACCATAACTCACATGCATCAATTCTTCTTCGGTCTTCCTTATTAACTTCCTTTTGCACAATAAAAACAATAATTACTAATCTCACAGGTTGTTTTGAAGATGAAATGAGATAATGTATGTAAAAGTCCAAGCACAGGAAAAAATCATTATTCTTGTTTTATCATCCATGTAGTTTCTCACACAGTGTCTTATAAGAGAATAATGAATTTTTTTTTTTTTTACTCTTTTCTTCTCTTGCTTCTCTGAGACATGTCTTCCACAGGTTTTCTCATTTTTACACCAACCATAATTTTTCACTACCTGTGTTTTTAGATTCAATCATTTTAAAACTTCAACCTGTCCCAAACATTGTAAGATTTGTGAAATCACTGATTTAATGAGCAGTATGTATTTTCTTAATTAAATGAAAATAACCTTTTTTATTGAAAACAAACACCGTTTGCCTGTGCACCACCTCAAACTATGCCACAGTTTACCAAGGTCCCTGAGAACTGTGTGGTGCAAATGGTTAACATACTTAGCTGTTGGCCAAAAAATCAGCAGTTTGAATCAATTCAGAGGCACCTTGGAAGAAAGTTATGGTGATTTATTTCAGAAAAAGTAACCAATGAAAGCCCAATGGAGCACTTACTACTCTAAAACACACAATCCTGCTCTGACACACACGGTCTTGCTCTGACTTGCATGATCCTGCTCTGATACACACGGCACTCCTCTGACACACATGGACCTGCTATGACACACACAGTCCTCTGACACATGTTCCTACCCTGGTACATATGCAACTACTCTAACACTTATGGTCCTACTTTGATATACACGGCACTGCTCTAACACATAAGGTAATATTCTGCAACACAGTCCTTCTCTGACACATATGATCCTACTCTGATGTACCTGGTACTGCTCTGCACACAGGGTACTGCTCTGACACATATGATCCTACTCTGCTCAGACACATGGTACTATATACACAATCCTTCTCTGACAAATACCAACCTACTCTGATATACCCAGTACTGCTCTGACACATACAGTCCTGCTGAGACACACTGGTACTGCTGAGACATGGTACTACATACACAGTCCTTCTCTGACACATACGGTCCTACTCTGATATACACAGTACTGCACTTACACACTATGAGTAGAGCTCAATTTGATGGCAACTGGTTCTTACCTCAAGTCTTTCATCAGTCTTTGTGCTTAGCCAAGGAGGAGGGTGAGCTTGAGTAGCAGCACCAGCTTGCAGGTGGCTCTTAGGGACAGCCATCAAAGCTGAGTCAACAGAGACAGTGTGGAGATGGCACCAACTCCAACCTCTACCATGTCCTGGTGAATGCCTCCACTTCACCCCTGAGGGAATGCAGGAGAGGGGCAGTGTGCTTCATATAAGGAGATAGACGTGCATGTTTAAGGCCTGACTTCCTTTCATGAGTTAGGTTACTTTGAAGAAATTAGTTAATCTTCTTTAACAAGACATCTTTTTCTGTGAAATGGGAATCATAGTACTTACCTCACAGAGTTGATGTGAGGATTTAAGTAAAGGTATAAAATCTAGTACCTGGAACATGGGGAATTCTAAAAAAAAAAAAAAAACTATAATAATAAATTGCATTGCTATTGTTATTATTAACATCTGATCTCTGCTTGGCTACTATCAAGAATGGCACTCCAAGAGGCCATTTCAGCTCACAGAACAGAGTAAAACTATCCCATAGGGCTTTTTTGTCCCTAACCTGTAAATCTTTATGGAGGCAGAATATAAAATCTTTCTCCCACATAGCTAGTGGGTTCAAACCCTGACCTTTGGCTTTGCAACTGAGCACTTAGCCACTATAACATCAAGGTTGCTTTCATCTAGAACATTTATTTGCATTACATGCATCACATGGGAGATTTTGCTAAAACAAAATTCATGTTTCAGGACCTAAAATTCTGATGGCAAGACTTTGTTTTTCATGCTTTGGGACATATTATCAGGA
>NW_006408807.1:2278414-2279636 GCF_000296735.1 Chrysochloris asiatica | reverse complement strand
TCTGAAATTGATCAAACATGCAATCAAGGTGTATTGATCATTACTGGTGACTGGAATGCAAAGAGGAAGGATCAGTAGTTGAGAAATATGGCCTAAGCGATAGAAATTATGCTAGAGAGAGAATGCATGATAGAATCCTGCAAAATCAATGATTTGTTCATTTCAAATACCTTCTTTAGACAGCTTAAGTGATGACCATACACATGGACCTCACCAGATGGAATACATAGAAATCAAACTGACTACATCTGTGGAAAGAGATGATGGAGCCCTGGTGTGATTCTGTCCTGCTCTGCTGTTTTCAGTAGCAGCAACCCAGTTATCTTTGCCCTTCTTCTCTATCACCTAAGTGCACACCATCACCCCATGGAGGATTCGATGGATATGGACATGAGACCCCTGAGGCCCCAAAACTATCTCTTCGGTTGTGAACTAAAAGCTGATACAGATTATCACTTAAAGGTGGATAATGATGAAAATGAGCACCAGTTATCATTAAGAACGGTCAGTTTAGGAGCTGGTGCCAAGGATGAATTGCACATTGTTGAAGCAGAAGCAATGAATTATGAAGGTAGCCCAATTAAAGTCACACTGGCTACTTTGAAAATGTCTGTACAGCCAATGGTCTCCCTTGGGGGCTTTGAAATAACGCCACCAGTGGTCTTACGGTTGAAGTGTGGCTCAGGGCCTGTGCATATTAGTGGACAGCACTTAGTAGCTGTGGAGGAAGATGCAGAGTCAGATGATGAAGAGGAAGAAGAAGTGAAACTCTTAAGTATGTCAGGAAAGCAGTCTGCCCCTGCAAGTGGTAACAAGGTTCCACAGAAAAAAGTAAAGCTGGCTGCAGATGAAGATGATGATGATGATGATTTTGATGATGATGAAACTGAATAAAAGTTCCGGTCAAAAAATCTATATGGGACATGCCAGCTAAAACTGCACAAAAATCAAACCAGAATGGAAAAGACTCAAAACCATCAACACCAACATCAAAAGGTCAAGAATCCTTCAAAAAACAGGAAAAAAACACCTAAAACACCCAAAGGACCTAGTTCTGTAGGAGCTATTAAGGCAAAAATGCAAGCAAGTATAGAAAAAGCACATTGAACAGCCCTGGGCACTACTGGTAAATTAAGCCCAAAGATGAGGAGAGAAACAAATATAGTCCATACAGAGTACATCAACAATCCAGACTGAAGTCTTCTATTTTAATCTCAATCCC
>NW_006408807.1:2258168-2262556 GCF_000296735.1 Chrysochloris asiatica | reverse complement strand
ACTCAAGATACATTAATAATTACTGGTGATTGGATTTCTAGAAAGTCAGAAACAATGAAGAATATATGGAAAATATGGCCTTGGTGACAGAAACATTGCTGGAGATCACATGATAGGAATTTGCAAGACTTGTTGTTGTTACTTGCCATCAAGTCAGTTCTGACTCATAGGTCCCTGTATAGGATTTCCAAGGAACAGCTGGTGGGTTTGAACTACTGGCCTTGTGGTTCGCAGTCCAGCACTGATCCTACAGTGCCACACCACTGCAAATACCTTTTTTGAACAACATAAAAGTCAGACCTCACTGTATACAGGAATCAAATTGAATGCATCTGTGGGAAGAGATGATAAAGGAGTTCCATACCATTAGCCACAAAAATGTCAGTGGCTGTGGAACAAATCATCAATTGCTCATATGCAAGGCCAGGATGAAACTGAAGAAAAATAAAACAACTCCATGAGAACCAAAATATGACCTTGAGTATAACCCACCTGAATTTATAGACCATCTCAAGAACAGATACACTAAAGACCTGGCATCAAGAACATCATATATGAAGAAAGCAAATGGTCATTAAAAAGACAGAGGGGGAAAGACAAAAGTAGGTGGCAGAAGATATTGGTAAACTTTCTCTTGTGCATAGAGAAGCTAAAGTGAATGGAAGAAATGATGAACAAAAAGAACTGAACCGAAAATTTCAAAAGGAAGCTCAAGAGTACAGAGTCAAACCTCGAGTTAGAAAACCAAAAGGGAAGAACATACTCAGCATTCTCAAGCTGAAATAACTAAAGAGAAATTTTATGTCTTGAGTTGCAATACTGAAGAATATTACAAGCAAAATATTGACTGAAGATGAAAAGAACACAGTCACTGTACCAAAACAAATTGATGTTCAATCATTTCAAGAGGTACCATATGATCAAGAACTGATGATACTGAGGAATGAAGGCCAAGCATCATTGAAAGCAATGGCAAAAAGTAGGTCCCAGGGATACTAGAACACAAATTGAAAATTTTCAACAAACTGATGCAGCACTGGAGGTGCTTACTTTACTATGTCAAGAACCTTGGAAGACAGCTACATGAGCAACCTATTGGAAGAGATCCATATTTGTGACTATACCAAAGAAAGATGACCCAACAGAATGCAGAAATCATCTAACAATATCATTAATATCACATGCAAGTAAAAATTTGCTGGAGATTCACAAACGATTACAGCAGTACATCAAGAGGGAGCTACCAGAAATTAAACCAGATGCAGAAGAGGACATGAAATGAGGAATAACATTGCTGATGTCTGATGGATCTTGTCTGAAAGCAGAGAATACCAGAAAGATGTTTCCCTGTGCTTTATTGATTATGCAAAGTCATTTAAATGTGTTGATCATAACAAACTATGGATAACATTACAAAGTATGGGTATTCCAGAATAGTTTATTGTGCTCTTGAGGAACCTGAACATAGACCAAGAGGCAAAAGTTCAAACAGAACTAGGGAATACTGAATGGCTTAAAATCAGGAAAGATATGTGTCAGTGTTGTATCTTTTCTCCATAATTATTAAATGTGTATGGTGAATAAATGATCTGAGAAGTTGTATTATATGAAGTCGAATCAAGATTCCCCCATCAAGATTGGGGGAAGACTCATCAACAACCTGTGATATGCAGATGATACAATCTTTCTAGCTGGAAATGAAGAAGACTTGAAATACTTACTGATGTAGATCAAAAACTACATACAGTCTTCAGTATAGATTGTCCCTCAGTGTAAAAATTAAAATCCTTACAATTGAACCAATAAATAACATCATGATAAATGGAGAAATGTTTGAACTTGTCAAATACTTCAATTTCCTTGGATCCATAATTAATGCTCATGGAAGCAGCAGTCAAGAAATCAAATGATTTATTGCACTAAGCAAATCTGCTGCAAAAGATTTCTTTAAAGTTTTTAAGAGTGGTCTGTAGGAGGAATAACATAAGCCTGACCCAACCAATGGTATTTTAAAACACTTGTATGCATGTGAAAGTTGGATAATGAAAGTTGGAACGGTAAAGAATCAATGTATTTGTATTATGGTGTTGAAAATACCATGGACTACTTGAAGAACAAACAAATCTGTGTTGTAAGGAATGTAAGAAGTACAACCAGAATGCTCCTTAGAAACAGGAATGGCAAGACTTCATCTCTCGTTCTTTGAACGTATTACAAGGATGGGCCAGTCTCTGGAGGAGGACACATGCTTGGAAAAGTGAAGGGTCAGCAAAAAAGAGAAAGACCCCCAAAGAGATGGATTGACAGTGACAGCAACTATAGACTCAAACATAACAATTATGAGGAGGGCACAAGACTGAGCAGTGTTTTGTTCTGTTGTGCATAAGGCACAAAAATGAAATCAGAACTAACTGGATGTCACCTAATAACAACCTTTCCTTGAAGAATTCTGCACTTAAGTTTACAACCCATCAAAATAACAGTTTGGGCATTCTTTTTCATTTCTCTTTTTTAATTTTTTATAGTCTCTTGTGGTACAATAGTGAAGACTTGCTATCAGGACTAACTGTGAGGGTTGGAAATGTAAAGGTAGACATTTTGTAGCAAAAGGAGGGGCGTGATTAACTTCACAGTCCAGAAGCGGTGGTCCCTGGGACCATCAAAGGAGAAGAGCGGAGTGCGGGACCCTACCCAGAGAAACAGTGATGCCAGAGATGGAGGCAGAGATGGTGACATGGAGAGATGGAGCAGCTGGGGACTATAGACACAGAGAGGGAGAGGGGCTGTGTGCTGATAACCTGGGGGCAGGCTTTGGTTGGTTGATGATGCATAGAGGGGATTGTAACCATGGCAATGAAACGATATACGATAGGATGAATGTAAAGCTAATGTTCTCCCGTGCAAACGATCACATAATTCACAATAAAACATTAAAAAACAAAAATAAAAGCAAAAAAAAAAGGTCTTGTGAAGCAGATTTGCCTAATGCAATTGCTGTTTGCTGCTTCCATGAGTGTTGATGGGTGATCCAAACAAAATGAAGTCTTTGACAACTTCAATCTTTTTTCCATTTATCTTGATGCTATTTATTGATCCAGTGGTGAGTATTTTTGTTTTATTTACATTGAGGTGTAACCCATACCAAAGTCTTTGATCTTTATTAGTATGTATTTTAAGACCTCTTCACTTTCAGTAAGCAAGGTTGTATCATCTGATAACACAGGTTGTTAATGAGTCTTCCTCCAATCCACATGCCACATTTTCCTTCATATAATCCAGCTACTCAGATTATTTGCTCACCATGTAGACTGAATAAGTATGGTGAAAGAATACAAACCTGACACATACCTTTCCGAATTTTAAACCATTCCTTGTTCCCTTGTTCTATTTGAACAACGGCCTCTTATAGATATGTACACGTTCCTCATGAGCACAATTAAGTGTTCCAGAATACTTGTTCTCTGCAATGCTGTCCATAGTTTGTCATGATCCACACAATCAAAAGCCTTTGTGTAGTCAGTAAAACATAGGTAAACATCTTCTGGTTATTCTCTATTTTCAGCCAAGATCATCTGACATCAGCAATGATATCTGTCATTCCACGTCCCCTTCTGGAACCAGCTTAAACCTCTCAAAGTTCTCTGTCAATGTATGATTGCAGCTGTTTTGTTTGTTTTTTTTAATTATCTTTAGCAAAATTTTATTTGCAAGAGCTATCAATGATATTGTCTGGTGATTTTCACATTCCATTGGGTCCCCTCTCTTTGGAATGGGCACAAATATGTATATCTTCCAGTCAGCTGAGCAGGTAATTGTCTTCTAAATTTCCTGGCATAGATGATTGAGTGTCTCCAGTGTTGCATCAGTCTGTTGAAAGATTTCAATTTGTATTCCATCAATTCTCAGTGCCTTGCTCTTTGCCTTCAGTGCACTCTGGACTTCTTCCTTTAGTATCTGGCTCTTGATCATATGCTACCTCTTAAAATGGTGGAACATCGACCATTTCTTTTTAGGACAGTGATTCTGTATATTCCTTCCATCTTCTTTTGATACTTTCTGCATCATTCAATATTTTGCCCATTGTTGTTGTTGTCAAGTGCCATGAAGTAATTTCTGACTCATAATGACATGCATAGGGTTTCCTGGGATCAGTTAGTGGGTTTGAACCTCCAAGCGTGTGGTTAGCAATCCAGTACTTATCTTACAGTACCATACTAGGTGTCCCATAGAAACCTTCAGTATTGCAAATCAAGGGTTGAATTTTTTCCTCAGTTCCTTAAGCTTGACAAATGCTGAGTGTGTTCTTCCTTTTGGTTTTCTAATTCAGCACACTTTGATATAATATTTGACTTTGTCTTCTTGAGCTGCCTTTTGAAATTTTCTATTCA
>NW_006408807.1:2253205-2255708 GCF_000296735.1 Chrysochloris asiatica | reverse complement strand
CTTTAGTGATTGGTACATAAATTTGAATAATAGTGGTATTAACTGATCTTCCTTGTAGGCATATGGTTATTATCCTATCAGAGACAGTGCTGTATATCAGGACAGATCTTATGTTCTTTTTGAAGATGAATGTGATACCATTCCTCTTCAATTTGTCATCTCAGATATAGTAAACTTTGTTATTGTCAGATTCAAAATTGCCAGTAACAATCCATTTCAACTCAACTAATGCCTAGGATATCGATGCTTTTCTGTTCCATTTCGTTTTTGACAATTTCCAATTTTCCTACATTCATACTTCATACATTCTATGTTCTGATTATTAATGAATGTTTACAGCTGTTTCTCTTCATTTTGGGTTGTGCCCCATCAGCAAATGAAGGTCCTGAAGGGTTTACTCCATTCACATCATTATGTTCAACTCAACTTTGAGGAGGCAGCTCTTCCCCAGTTATATTTTGAGGGCTTTCAAACCTGAAGGACTCATCTTCCAGCACTATATCTGACACTATTCTGGTGCTCTCTATGTTTTAATATTCAGTGTTCTGGTGCTCACTGTGTTCCGCTGTTATTCACAAAGTTTTCAGTGACTAAATACTTGGAAGCAGTCCAAATCTCTTTCTTCCTAGTCTGGCTTCATCTGGAAGCTCAGCTGAAACCTGTCCACTGTGAGTGACCCTAATGATATTTAAAATACCTGTGACACAGCTTTCAGAATCACAGCAACATGCAAGCCACCATAGTACAACAAACTGACAGAGGAGTGGTGGTTTGTGGGCTATGTTATGCCAGCTGACCATGTTGTTCCCTGAAACTATGGTCTTGAGCCAATTTTGGCATTCTTGAGGGACTCAGATTGTGTTCCTTTTCCATGCTAGACCAAAAGAAATCAGAAGGGATAAGATCAGAGCTTGAGGGTTAAGGTTTCTCCCTGAAATGTTCATGGATCAGTCCTTGATACCCTCATAGAATGAGCAGGTGCATTGACATGATGAAAAAACACTTCCTCAGCACAACATTCCTGACCTTTTTCTCACCAATACAGCTTTCAGGTTTCTTACAAGTTCTTCATAATAAACCCATGTGATTATCCTTTATATTTTGGACTCTCAAAATGTAGTTTCATTAATCTTCTGAGCTGTAGTCTCTGACTTGAATTGAACTGGCACAGCTGTCTGCGGAGGAAGCCACTGTTTTTATTGGACTTTGTTCTCTGGATCCTTCACTAAATCCAAGATGTGTCCCCAGGAAATTCATTCCATAAAATTCTCTTCATTAGCTTTGATCTTACTTAAAAGACTGATAGAAAGATCAGCAGTTTGAGCAACCTAATCTTTTTATTTATTTATTTTTTAACTTTTCATTGTGAACTGAATGAAGGGTTATAGAACAGATCATAAGTTTTACATTCAACAAATCACTTCGTTTCATCTCAATGATTGCAATGACCTCCATGTAACATCACTAATCCCACTTCCTTCCTGTGTTTCTTGTTTCCATTCTTCCTTTTTTCCCTCACTTTTCTGCATTTTGTCCTGGTGGCACTGTAGGAAAAGCACTGAACCGAAAGGTCAGTTTGAACCACAAGGCCGGCAGTTGAAACTCACCAGCTGCTCCTCACAAACTTTATATGAGTTGCTCATAATCAGACAGCATTTAACAACAACAAAATTACTTTGGATCTCAGTGGCATGTCATGCATGTGAGAACTGTCTCTTGAGTTGAAGGCACAATGTAGTTGGCATTAATCAAGCTGGGAGGCCCACTGCAAACCATCTCTTACTCCATTTTGCTGGAGTTTGGGCCACTGACCAGGACTCACTCTTTATTGTTCCCAGAACTGCAGAATCCTTCGCCAGTAAGAAATCCCTGCTGCAGAGCGTAAGGTGGTGTGTGGGGAATCACTGTAAAAAATAACACAGATTGTGAGCTTTGCCATTTCCTATACAACACATAATTAGGTTAGATAAGAAACTAGCTGTGTCTAAGTGCTATAAATGTCTATATTAAGCTCTTTGGAAAGTGCTGAGCACTTTGACATTTGAGAGTTCAGACTAATTGAGGTATTGAAATAAAATTGCTTTTGTTATTTAAAAGGTCATTATCATCTTCAGCTAGATATATGAGGACTATTTTCCACTCTAGTGAGCCGTTCTCTCTTGCAAAATTAGTATTGCCTGAGCGGAGGCCTGTTGGGGAGACTCCCACCCTGCAGGCCTTGCTAGAGGTCCAGGGTGACCAGTAATACACAGAGAGTACAAGAGAAGCAAAGGGAAGTTCCTTCAACAAAATTTCAGCCAGTCTTGGGGAGATCCAAATACCTACAATGCATTTGCCCAGAGCAGATGCTTTACAAGCGTTTGTAGCCTGTCCTCACAGGAAGCCTTCAGGGGAGCCATTAATTAGCTCCTTTCAAGTGAAGAAACTGTGGTTAGCCTTCTGAATGGAAGGAGCAAGAGTGTGGCCTAGGGGAAGATACATGAGACTGAATCCTCATGTAGTA
>NW_006408807.1:2250044-2252179 GCF_000296735.1 Chrysochloris asiatica | reverse complement strand
CCTCCACTTTATCAAACATAATGTACTCCAGGGACTGATCCTTCCAATGATATGTCTGAAATATGAAAGACGAAATTCTTATCATGCTGGCCTCTAAGGAGCATACTTGCTGTACTTCTTCCAACACATTTGTTTGTTATTTTGGCAGCCCATGGTACTTTCACCATGAGTCAGAGGCAATTCCAAAGCAGCATCCATTCAAATTCAATCATCTCCATTCCATAGATGAGAAGACTGAGATCTAAGAGGTTAAGAACTTGAAAACAGCAATCACATGCCTGTGAATGATTTATAAGTAGGAAATTCTGAGACCATCTCAGTACCTAAATCACCATTATTCCACTCCCTAGAACTCATAGCCAACACTCATCTGTCAGTTTGTTGCACTGTGGTGGCTTGCGTGTTTCAGTGATAGTTTGAATGCCGACAAGTTTCAGCTGACCTTCAAGATGAAGACATATTCCAAAGAAGGAGAGGCTGACTACTTCTAGATGTTTAGCCACTGAAAAACTTATGACCAGCAGAGAAACACTGTCATCACCAAAATATTGAATATTGAAACATGATGAAAAGTACCACAATATTGTCAAATATAGTGATGGAAGATGGGTCCCTCAGGTAGGAAGGCACTCAAAAGGCAACTGAGAAGAGTTGCTTCTTCAAAGTACAGTGGATCATGATGATGTGAATGGAATAAAGCTTTTAGGACCTTCATTTGCTGATGGAGCACAAGGTTAAATGAGAAATAGCTGCAAATATTCATTAATAATTAGAACATGGAATGTACAAAGTAGGAATCTATGAAAATTGTAAGTTATCAGAAATGAAATTGAATGGATAAACATCAGAATCCTAGGCATTAGGAAGCTAAAATGGAGTGGTATTAGCCATTTTTAATATGACAATCATACAGTTTACTATGCTGGGAATCATAGTAATGATTGGCATGGCATCTCATTCATTATCAGAAAGAACATTTCAAGATCTAGCTGGAAGTATATGCTGTCTGTGAAAGGATAGTATCTGCATACCTACAAAGAAGACCAGTTAATACCACACTTATTCAAATTTATGCACCAACAACTAAAGCCAGTGATGATGAAATTGTAGAATGCTACCAACTTCATCAGTCTGAAATTGATCAAACATGTAATCAAGATGTATTGATATTACTGGTGATTGGAATGCAAAGGTTGGAAACACATAGGAAGGATCAGTAGATAAATAATCAAGCTGGAGATTACATTATAGAATTTGTAAGACCAATGACTTCTTCATTAAAAGTACCTGTTTTAAACAACATAAAAGATAATTATACATGTTGACTTCACCAGACGAAATACACAGAAATCAAATTGACTAAATTTGTGGAAAGAGACAGTAGAAAAGCTCCATATCATCAGCCAAAACAAGGCCAGGGGCAGATTGTGGAACAAATCATCAATTGCTCATATTCAAGTTCAGGCTGAAGTTGAAGAAAATTAAAACAAGTCTACAAGAGCCAAAATAAAACTTTGAACACATCCCAACTGAACTTAAAGAACCTCTCAAAAACGTATTTGATGCATTAGGCACTAGTGACTTAAATCTAGAAGAATTGTGGAATGACATCAAGAATATTATATAAGAAGAAAGGAAAAGGTCATTAAGAAGGAAAAGAACAAAATGAATATCAGAGAAGCCTCTAAATCTTGCACTTCAGTGTAGAGATGCTAAAGCAAATGGAAGAAATGAGGAGGTAAAACAGCTAAACAGAGAATGTCTAGAAGACAAAGTCAAATATTATAATGAAATATGTAAAGATCTGGAGTTAGAACACCAAAACTGAAGTACATGCTTAGCATTTGGTTGGTTTTTTTTTTTAAGTTTTTATTGAGTTGAGTGAATGTTTACAGGACAGATTATCAGTTTTACATTCAGTAAAACACATTTTGTTTCATTGCAATGAATACAATCCCCTCCATGTACCATCAGTACTTACCTCTATTCCTTTTGTCTCTTCTTTTTTTTCATGTATAAATACAAAACAGAAAATACATATTCCTTTAAATGTCCAAAGGGCACACTTTGCAAGCCAGCCTCTTGCCCACGGGCACACAACCTTTCTCAGTCCATGGGCCTAGAGTCCTCAGCTG
>NW_006408807.1:2246133-2247028 GCF_000296735.1 Chrysochloris asiatica | reverse complement strand
ATTGCTTTTTCCATCTCTTTATACCATGTTGTTGGAATCTGAATTGGGATTGCATTATATCTGTAGATTGCTTTTGGGTAGTATTGACTTGTTCACAATCCATGAGGATGGTGTATTCCTTCATATTTGTAAAACTCTTTTGGTTTCTTGCAATAGTGATTTATTTGTATAGGTCTTTTGTTTCTAGGTATTTCATTCTTTGGATGGCTATTGTCAATGGTATTTTTTCCTAATTTCCTTTTCTGAGCTGCCAGTTTCTGTATATTTGATTTTATTTCCTGGAACTTCCTTTTGTTGATTTCTAATTTTACAGCAAAAAAATTATCTGAGATGTTTTGTAGTATATTGATGTTTTAAATTTATTGAGACTTGCTTTGTGGCCTAACACTTGGTGTATTTAGGAGAATGTGCACTGAAAAAGAATAAGCATTGTGTGTTTTGGGGTTGAATTCTCTGTACAAATCTATGAGGTCAAGTTAGTTGATTGTGTTGTTTAGTTCTTCTATATCTTTGTTGAGATTTTTTCTGGGTATTCTGTTCTTTTTCAAAAATGGTTTACTAAAATCTCCCACTATATTTGTAGAGTAGTCTTTTTCTTTTGTCAATTCTATTGGGGTTTGATTACTTTGAGGCTCCAGCGTTGGGAGCATAGATATTTATTATGGTTATGTCCTCTTTTTCAACTGACCCTTTATTCATGAGATAATGTCCTTTTTCTCTTATGCTGGATTTTGTCTTAAAGTTTATTTTATCAGCGATTAATATTGTCACTCCTGCTCATTTTTTTATTGCAATTAGCTTGGTTTATTTTTTCCATCCTTTAATTTTTAGTATATTTTTGTCTTTGTGTGTAAGCTGTGTCTCTTGCATATTGAAGGATCCTGTTTTGTTATCC
>NW_006408807.1:2242593-2245239 GCF_000296735.1 Chrysochloris asiatica | reverse complement strand
AGATTCTTGAATGTTTATTTCTCATTGTTCATGATGTTAGGGAATTTTTCTTCAAGCAGCTCTTTGACTATCTTTTCTGTGGTTTCCTTTGTCTCTACTTGTTCTGTTATTCCAATCACCTGTAGGTTATTCCTCTTCATGTTGTCTCACATGACTCTTAGGCTCTCTTCGGATTTTTTCATTCAATTTTTTCTGCTTGTTCTACTATCTGAGCAGCATTGAGAGATTTATCTTCCAGGTTACTAATTTTGGGTTCCATCCTTTCAATTTGACTCCTTTGTCCTTTCAATGTATTGTCTATTTCTTATATTATATTATTGATCTTTTTTTTCTGTTTTGTGTTCTCTCCAGTGTTGTATCTATTTTGGTTGATTGTTCCTGTAGTGCTTTCCTGACTTCTTCCTTAGTTTCTTCAACCTTTCTGTGGAACATTGAGATGTACTTCAATATCATTCTCATGAATTCTTTTTCATGTAATCCCAAAGCCTCTTCTCTCTCCACAGCAACTTCTAGCTCTTCCTCTTGGTCATTTGAGCTATTCTGTCTTATTTCTTCATATGAGCAGAAATTTTTAGCTGGTTTTTAGGCATTGTGGTGATGTTGTATTTGTCTTAATTAGATAAATGTATGTTGGTGTATTCTTAAGCAATCTCCAATTGCCTCCTGGTAGGTGTGATCAGGAGATGCACTTCTCTGTTCACTGCTCATATAGCTCACTTCTGAGTGTTTTTTTTAGCAGGTGTTGGTTGTAGACACTTCTTTGGTGTGCAGCAGCTATTATTGGCTCTTGACCAATTGGTAGGTTTTCTAGAGATTGCAATTGCAGTTTGGCTGTATGGCCACAATTGTTGTCTCCTTTTGGGTGAGGCAAGGAGAGAAAGATCGCCCACAAGAGAAAAGAAACCCAAAGAACTAAACTAAAATTAAATACCATAAAAAATTAAAAAAAAAAAAAAAACTGAGGAAAGAATATACATACTTACAGAGAGAGAGAGAGATAAAGACAATAAAACTGAAGTAATTCTCTAGTGGCAACTAATGGACTCTTGCCTTCAAAGCCTCCTGAGAAACCTCACCATATTTTCACTGTACCTCTCTAATCCAGCACCAGTTTTTCTTCTTTTTTTTATTTTCCTCCCTCATGTCCATTCTGTTGTTTCTCCTAGTGATAACCAGGCCAAGACTGGCCAGACCCCATTTAAAAGAAATTCCAGGCACAGGCTCTTACAGTTATCTCCACTCCCTTCAATTCTGCACCCAGCGATATGCTTATCATAGAACTCTGCACATTTCAGAACACTCTGCATGTGTTTCAGAACCCTCTATGTAGGCTGCAGAACCCACCGCACATGCATCACAGAACCCTCTTCATGCCACTGAACCTTCCCTGGGGGTGTCCACTCATACTAATCTCAACTCTAGTCATCAGAGAGGAAATTCAAAATAAAATAGAAAGAAAAAAGAAGAGGGCGGGGGGAAAGAAAGAGTAAAAAAGCACACTCACCTATGTCTCTGCAAATTGTTAGCAGGCTGCTATATTGGGATTAGTCTCTTGTCTCTTTCTCCTCTCACTCCCATTTAAAATGGTTGTGGTGGTACACGTTGACCACCTTCAATCAGAGAATGCCTCTTTTCCTGCTTCTGTCACATATCTTTCTCCTGATAAGCACTTGATCCATTTAATAATCCCTTTATCTGTAGTTAAGAGTTCTGGAAACACCCTCTGAATCTATTTCATCTGGTTTCTCATGTTTTTACTGATTAAGATCTGCACAGCCTGTCTGTCTAGTCTGCCATCAGGTCTTTTTGAAATGTTTTAATTGTCCTGGTGTTTTGAGCTGGATCCAGGCTGCTTCCACTTCCTGGAGTTGAGATTTGACTCTAGAAGCACTCAGCATTTCTGAAGCTAAAATAACTGAAGGAAATAAGCCTAGACTTGTAATACTAAAGAATTATTTGGGCAAAATATTGAATGATGTAGAAAGTATCAAAAGAAGATAGAATAATACACAGAGTAACTGTAGCAAAAAGAAATGTTCCATGTTTAACCATTTCAAGAGGTAGCATATGATCAAGAGCTAATGGTACTGAAGGAAGACATCCAAGGTGTAATGAAGGCATTGGCAAAGAAGAAGATTCCAGGAATTGATGGAGTACAAATTGAAAAATTTCAACAAAAGGCAGCACTGGAGGCACACACTCATCTATATGAAGAAATCTGGAAGAAATCTGGCAAATTTATTGGAAGAGTTCCATATTTGTGCCCATTCCAAAGACAAATGACACAATGGAATGCAGAAATCTTCTGCCTGTATCATTAATATTGCATTTAAGTAAAAAAATTGCTAAAGATAATTCAAAAATGGCTGCAACAGCACATTGACAGGAAACAGACAGATGTTCAAGCTGGATTCAGAAGAGAACATGGAACAAAAGATATCATTGCTGACATCAGATGAATCTTGGCTGAAAACAGAGAATACCAGAAAGATGTTTACTTGTGCTTTACTGACTATGCAAAGGATTTTGACTTTGTGGATCATGACAAGCAATGGACAACATTTCAGAGAATAAGTATTCCAGAACACATATTTATACTCATAAGAAACCTGTACATAGACCAAGAGGCAGTCATTAAAACAAAAC
>NW_006408807.1:2234181-2242283 GCF_000296735.1 Chrysochloris asiatica | reverse complement strand
GTTGTCAAAAACTTCATTTTGTTTGGATCCACAATTAACATTCATGGAAGTAACAGTCAGGAAAACAAGCAATATATTGCATTAGGCAACTCTGTTGTACAAGACCTCTTAAAGTGTTCAAGAACAAAAAGGTCAGCTTGAGGGTTAAAGTGTGCCTGACCCAAATCATGGTATTTTCAATAGCTTCATATGCATGTGAAATTGGTTCAGTGAACAAGGAATATTGTAGAAGAATTGATGCCTATGAGTTATGGTGTTGGAGAAGAACATTAAAGGTATGATGGACTACCAGAAGAACAAACAAATCAAACATAGGTTGGAGGAAATACAACCAGAGTGCTCCTTAGAAGCCAAGACGACGAAAGTTCGTCTTTCATACTCTGGACATATTATCAGGAGGGACCAGTCCTTGGAGAAGGACAGCAAGCTTAGTAAAGTGGAGGGTCAGAGATAAAGATAGAGAACCCAGTGAGATGGGTTGCTGCAGTGGCAGTAGCAAAGGGCTCAAGTATAATAGCAATTGTAAGCATAGTGCAGGACTGGGCGTTGTTTGGTTCTGTTGTACATAGAGTTGCTATGGGTCAGAACTGATTCAAGGCACCTAACAACATAACAACAAAGTTCGGTGGGCTCTGGTATGCTTGTGCCTTAAGGGCTCCTCACAGAACAGAAACAAGAGTTGCCTCAGCTGGGCTACTCATAATGGACTGGCTTGCACCTATGGTTCCTAGAGGGAAGACCCTGCTAAGAGAGATTGCTGGCTTACAGGAGAGTCAGATACCACCATCCCCCAAGGCCTGGCAGGGGTACTGAGTCAAACAAACATAAATAAATTATTGAAATCATTTTTAATCACAAATTAAACATCTTATTTAGTGTCCAATTTAATGTTAGATTATATCCTTGTTGTGGTTTGGTGCCACAGAGTCAGTTGCAACACATAGTGTCCCTATGCACAACAGAATGAAACACTGCCTGGGTCTGCCCCATTCTCAATTTTTTTATTGTGTTTGAACCCATTGTTGCTGCCACTATGTCAATCCCTCTAGTTGAGGGGCTTCCTATTTTTTTATTGACCCGCCACTTTTTCAGTCCCTTCTAAAAGGATTGGTCCCTCCTGTAACTGTATCCAAAGAACAAGAGGCCAAGTTTTGCCATCCTGGCTTCTAAGGATCGTTCTGGTTAGGCTTTTTGTAAGACAGATTTTTCTATTCTTCTGGCAGTCCATAATACTTTCACTATTCTTCTCCAACAACATAATTTCAAATGCATCAAGTCTTCCTTATTCATTGTCCAACTTTCACATGCATGAGACAATTGAAAATACCATGGATTGAGTCAAGTGCACCATAGTCCTCTAGGTAACATCTTGGTTTTTTAACATGTATAGAGGTCTTTTGCAGCAGATTTGTCCAGTGCAACACAATGTTTGATTTCTTGACTGCTATTTCCATGAGTACTGACTATGGATCCAAATAAAATGAAGTCTTTGACAACTTCAATCTTTTCTCCATTTATCATAATGCTATTAATGGCTCAGTTGTAAGGTTTTTGTTTTCTTACATTGAGATATAATTCATACAAATCCTGCAATCTTTGATTATCAGTATTTCAAGTCTTCTTCACTTCCAGCAAGCAAAGTTGTATCATCTGCATGCTGTAGGTTGTTAATGAATCTTCCTCCAATACTTATGCCACATTCTTCTTATAACCCAGCTTCTCAGATTATTTGCTCATCATGCAGGTTGAATAAGCAGGGTGAAAGAATGCAACTCTAGCACACACCTATTCTGATTTTAACCATTCAGTATCCCCTTGTTATGTCTCACGAGTACAGTGAAGTGTTCTGGAATACCAATTCTTCGCAATGTTATCCATAGTTTGTTAGGATCCACACAGTCAAATGCCTTTGCATGTACAATAAAGTACAAGCAAATTTATTTCTGGTGTTACTTCCTTTCATCCAATAGCCATCTGATGTCAGCAATGATATCTTTCATTCCATGTCCTCTTCTAAATCTGGCTTTAATTTTTTGCAGTTCTCTGTATTGTTGCAACTGTTTTTTAATTATCTTCAGCAACATTTTATTTGCATGTGATATTAATGATCTTGTTTGATAATATCTGCATTCCATGGGGTCATCTGTTTTGAAATGTGCACAAACATGGATCTTTTCTAATTTATAGTCAGGTAGCTGTTTTCCAAATTTCTTGGCATAAATAAGTGAATGCCTCCAGTGCTGCTACACTGTGTTGAAGTATTTCAATTGGTTGAAGTAATGTCAATTCCTGAAGGCTTATCTCCAATGCAGCTTGGCCTTCTTCCTTCAATACTATATTTCTTGAAATGACTGAAAATAAATAAATTCTTTTTCACATCTTTTGATGCTTTCTGCATCGCTCAATATTTTGTCCATGGAATCCTTCAATATTGCAACTTGAAGCTTGAAGTTTTTCTTCAGTTCTTTCAGCTTGAGAAATTCTGAGCATGTTCTTCCCATTTGGTTTTCTAACTCCAGGTCTTTGCACATTCTGTCATAATACTCTATTTTGTTTTCTTTATTCTTTGAAATTTTCTGCTTAGCTCTTTTCTTCATTATTTCTGCCAGTTGCTTTAACTTCTCTATGTTCAAGAACAAGTCGCAGAGTCTTTTCTGATATCCATTTTGGTATTTTCTTTCTTTCATGTCCTTTTAATTACCTTTTGATTTCTTCCTGTGTGATGTTTTTGATGTCATCCCATAATTCTTCTGGTCTTAAGTAATTACTATCCAATACATCAAATGTGTTCTTCAGATGCTCTCTAAATTCAGATGGAATATACTCAAGGTCATATGTTGGCTCTTGTGGACTTTTAGTTTTCTTCTTCAGCTTCAGCCTGAACTTGCATATGAGCAACTGATGGTCTGTTCCACACTCGGATCCTGACCAGGATGGCCAGACTTCATCTCTCATATTTCACACATGGGTTCAGAAGGGACCAGATCCTAGTGAAGGACATTATGCTTGGTAAAGCTGAATATCAGTGAAAAAGAGGAAGACACCTGACAAGATGGCCTGCCACAGTGCCAACAGCAAGACTCAAGAGTAACAATTGTGAAGGTGACACAGGTCTGAACAGTGGTTCATTGTGTTGTGCACAGGGTCACAGTGAGTCCAAAACAAATTAATGGCACCTAACAACAACAACATTGAGCTCCCATTGTCTCTTCTTTCAGATGTAGTCAATTTGATTCCTGTATATTCCATCCACTAAGCCCCAGGTGTATAGTCACCATTTATGTTGTTTAAATAAGATATTTACAACAAATAAGTCATTGGTTTTGCAAAATTCTATCATGCAAATCTCCAGCATCATTTCTATTACTAAGGCTGTATTTTCCAACTATCAATCTTTCCTCTTTGTTTCTAATTTTTACATTTCAATCACCAATAATTATCACTGCATCTTGAATGTATGTTTGATGTATTTCAGACTGAAGAAGTTGGTAGAATTTTGGGTTTCGTGGGTGGTGTACAAATTTGAATAATAGTGGTATTAATTGGTATTCCTTTTAGACATATGGCTATTATCATATAACAGACAATATTGCATATTAAGAGAGATACTGAAATACTCTTTTTCACAATGAATGTGGTACCATTTGCCACTCCCAGCATAGTAAACCATATGATTGTCCTATTCAAAATGTCTAATAGTAGTCCATTTCAACTCACTAATGTCTGGTATATTGATCTTCATGCATTCCAATTTGAAAACTTTCAATCTTCCAAGATTCATACTTTGTACATCCCATATTCAGATGTTTGCTGCTCTTTCTTCTCATTTTGAGTTGTGCTCCATCAGCAAATGGAGGTCCTGAAATCATTACTCAACTGTACTTTGAGGAGACAGCTCTTCCCCAGTCACATTTTGAGTGTCTTCCAATATAAGGAGCTCATCTTCTGATACTGTATAATGTTCCACTATTATTCATAATGTTATCAGTGGCTAACCTTCCAGAAGTGTTCTGACGCTCCTTCTGCCTTGTCTGTCTTAGTCTGTAAGGTCTGCTGAAGCCTGTCCACCATGGGTGACCCTGCTGGTATATAAAGTACTGATGGCACAGCTTCTTCCAGCATCACAGCAACACAAAAGCCACCACAATATGATCACAGTGGTGGAGATTATCATGAATATAATATTTCACAGTTTCTAAATGTTTCACAAAGAGAGCCTTGACTTCCAGATGCTTCTCCATTCTCATGTGCTGCAAAACACTCCTGCAAGAATCCAAATGAGGTACAGATATCAAACTGTGTTCTGCATACACGACTACTAGAATGGTTCACTCCAAAACCAAGAATGCAGTTTTTCTCCAATTCTCATTCAGGACACCACATGCTCTCCTTCTCTTCCAAACATTAAATTAAATAAATATAATATTCTTAGTTACAAATCAGATCTCTAATTCAGCATCTAATTTAATACTGGATTTTATTATTGGTTATTATAAATGCAGTATATCACAATTTCTAAATGTCCCTCAAAAAAAACCTTGATTTCCAACAGCATCTTCATCACAATCAGAATGCAGTTCACTGCTCCAGGGAGGAATAAATGGCCTAGGCATATTTATTGGGTAGTTACTACATAGTCCTGGAGTGGCACTGTAGGATTGTCCTGGTGTGCTGGACTGCAAAGTCAGTTTGAACTGCAGGCCTTGCAGAACACTGGCCGCTCCTCAGAAATCAATAGAGGGTTGCTATAAGTCAGAACCAAATCAATGGCACTTAACAACAAATACAGTGCTAGGTGCATCTTCCATGTCATGGAATGCATCAAAGATGAGTTTCTTAAGAAATATGCCCCCTAGTGGGGACAGTGCTGCAGGTGGTTCCAGTGAGGAGCTCAGATGTGGGATGCAGAGGCCTTGATTTGAGGATTGCCTCCAAATTGGGCTCATCCATGCTTAAAAGTTCTATATTCTTTTAGAGACTTTTTTATGGTGCTAAGGTATATATGGAGTGTTGGTGTGGCTCTGCAGGATAATGCACTGAATTATCACAAGGTTGGTGGTTCAAACTCACCAGCTGCTCCTTGGAAACCCTATACAGGGTCTCTATGAGTCGGGACTGACTCACAGCACAAGATATATACAATAGACAATTTATTTCACTTTTTCCTATTTTAAATGTATAATTTAGTTGTTATTATTTAGTGCTATCAGGTCAATTCACAGGGAGCTTCTATAGGGTTTCTGAGGAGCAGCTGGTGGATTTGAACTGCTGACCTTGTGGTTCACAGCCTAGAGCTGATCCTACAGCAGAACAATGACATTCATTATATTTGCAATGTTGTAACAACCATGATTATTATTTACTTCCAAAATCTTTCATCACTCCAAACAGAAACCCAATACTCTTTGAGTAATAATTCCATTTCTCCCTCCTTCAGCCCGTAGTAGCCACAAATCTACTTTTTGTCTGTATTAATTTACCTATTCTAGTTTTTCGTATAAGTGGGATCATACATTATTTGTCCTTTTGGGTCTGACTTATTTCACTCAGCATAATATTTTCATATCATGGCATGTATCAGAACGCTATTCCTTTTTATGGCTGCATAATATTCCTTCTACATATGGACCATATTAAAAGTTTGATTTATTCTTGTGGCAAGATGTGCATCCCACTGAGTTATTCCAAGAAAAATACTGACCTGATGGGGTGTTATGCATTATGGGGCAGACAGTGTCTGTGCTGTACTAGAGAACAATGGACAACTTGCTAAGAAGTAATGCTGGAGGGACAGGGGTGCACAGAGAGGCAGGAGACTTCCTGCTTCTGTTAAGTAGCTGAAGGACATTCCAGTGATCTGAGATTAAACCAACTGCTGGCCCTTCTGCAGAGAGGATGTTTTAAAAATGGGCTGAATTTGAGGTAGAAACACAAAACACCTTGAACATCCTTCACAAACTGTAAGCAGCTTATGTCTAATAACTTATTCCGTGGGCAGCTCAGCATCAGAAAACAACAACGACACTACTTTATTACTTTATTCCAGGGTGGGGATTTGATCTTTTTTTTTTTTTTCCAATCCATCCAAGTCTCCTCTAGACAATTAGTTTAAAAATATCTAGATACTGATGTCGTGTATCATCTTAGAAAGTTGAGGATTTTGTCCCAAGACCAAAAACTTCAGTCGAGGTTGCTATAGGGCCTGCTGGGAGTTTTGAGTCAGTGGGGCTAGCTAGCCCTTAAATGACCTCCTAGTCCAGAACTTACGTAACCCACTGTGTTTCTCTAGAAAAATACATCAGCATCTTCTTATCCCATGGAGGAAGACTCGGACTCCCAAGAGTGTAGATATCCCCAAATTCCCATTAAGACCATCCCTAACCCTGCTCACAATCACTGGGAGCTGCCAGCCACAGAAGCTAGGTCACACATCATCCCAAACAGGCATGTTATTTCAGGCTGTTCTCTTATGAAAACTGACCTGCAAACAGGATAAATATAGTCATGTCTTTTTGCTGAGTTGTGGAAGTTCTTACTAATGTGGTTTGGGGCACAAGTCTTGCCTTTGGGAGAAACAAAATCTATAGGGGGCATTTTTTAAAATACCTTTCATGTGCGTTGTTCTTTTTTAGTTTTCAAAGCAGCTTCACAGACCTTGCCCACTCCATTTTTAAGTGTCGAGAAGCAAGTGTGTACTCAGCTCTGTGATGCACTTTAAGTACACCACAGTGGTGAAGCAGACAGACCTTTGTCCCTAGTGGAAGTCACTGTCCCTTGAAGAGAAGTAGGATCAACACCGGACTGGTAACAACAAAGTTGGCAGTTCAAACCCACCAGCTACTCTCAAAAACCCTATACAGAGATTACTATGTAATCGGAATCAACTCAATGGCACACAACAACAGCAATGTTTACCAAAAAGCATAGCTGGATTGCTCCTGAAAAGCAAGGATGGTGAGACCTTGTCTTGCGTACTTCACAGTTATTACTAGGTACTTCTCCCTGAGAATGATAGCATGCTCAGTAGAGGGTCAGCACAAAAGAGAAAGACCCTCAATGAGATGGATTGTCACAGTGGTTAAAACAATGGGCACTGACTATGAAGAAGGCACAGGACGGGGCAGTGTTTTGTTCTATTGTGTAAGGGGTCACTATGCATTGACCTTATCCTACTTTTCTCAAAGGTACCTAACAACAACATTCACAGAGGAAGAACACTTGGAAGGAGAGAGATGTGAAGCAAAGAAGCATACACCCAGAGTTTGGGGCTGAGTGTAAGGGCTCAGGATAGGTCCCAGGGAGTGGGGAAAGGCACTATTGTCACAAGTGTCTCCTCCATAGCAGGCAAAGGGGCCTCAGATTTAACCAGTTTTTTGTTTGTTTGTTTGTTTGTTTTTTAAGTTTTTATTGTGAATTGAGTGATAGTTTACTTGGGAGAACATGGGTTTTGCACTCATCCTGTCATATTTCTTTTCACTGAAATGATTACAATCCCCTCACTTGCATCATCATTCAACAGTATTTGCCTTCTCTTCCCTCTGTTTTCTTTTTTTTTAATGTTTTATTGTGAATTATGTGATAGCTTACATGGAAGAACATTAGTTTTACATTCATCCTATCGTATATTGTTTCATTGCCATGGTTACAATCCCCTCCATGCATCATCCAACAACCAAAGGATACACCTTGCAAGCCTGCCCCCCAATTGTCAGCACACGGCCCCTCTCCCTCTCTGGGTCTACAGTCCCCAGCTGCTCCGTCTCTCCATGTCATCGTCTGTCTTCATCTCTGGCATCACTGCTTCTCTGGGTAGGGCCCCACTCTCCGCTTTTCTCCCTTCGTGGTCCCAGGGCCCTCCGCTCCTAGACTGAAAAGTTAATCACTCCCTTCCTTGCTACAAAATGTCTACCTTTACATTTCCAACCCTCACAATCAGTCCTGATAATAATTATTTACTATTGTATCACAAGAGACCTATCCGCATTTCCTTTCATCAGCCCCACCTAGACAGATTGGATACTACTCAGTGGAGATTCTAACATCCTCCACACCCTCTGGATCTAGATTCCCTCTTGAAAGCTTGTAAGCCAGTCACTTCTTGC
>NW_006408807.1:2232817-2233726 GCF_000296735.1 Chrysochloris asiatica | reverse complement strand
GAGTATTCCCATTGAGTCTTAGTCTTGGAAGGGGGTTTGCTCTGAGGGGACCCGACCACTTGCATTGATGTCTCCTGGGTGAGGAACTTGCTTGTTCTTGTAGTAATCAGTCTGCCTATATTGTTTTGTATTTTTCCCGTCAGTCTTTCTTTCGAGAATTATCTTTTGTTCTTCTAGCTGCTCTAGACTGGTCTACTTGTCCTTTCAAGAGGAAATTTCCCACTTTTGAAGATTCTGGATGCTGTTCAGGATTCTACTTATGGTCTTATATAATGCAGAGGCTCTGCAGGACCCCCTTTTCCCCCATTCCAACCATGTTTCAATCCCTGTATTCCTGTTGTTCCAAGGTTGTACATACATCACTGTTTACCTCTGTCCCACTTAGCCCATGCAAATCTGCCTAATTGTTCTCCCATCCACTTTATTCTTCCATTATCCTCCCCATTCTTGTGTATTGCCCCCCTCTATAGCACCCAAACTATCCTGTGTCTATTCCCTACCCTCTGCTCCACCTTTCCCTCCCTCCACTCACCTCACTCCCCACCTCCCAGTAGCCATCAAACAATCCCCCCTGCTTTAGTATGGGTTATTTTTCTTAGTCTTTTACAGTAGTGGTCCTATTCAGTATTTCTCCTTTTGTGACTGACTAATTTCATTCAACATAACGTCCTCAAGGTTCATCCATGTTATGCAATGGCTTGCAGCTTCCTTGTTATTCTTCAAGGTAGCATAAAATCCATTGTGTGTGTGTACCACCGTTTGTTTATTCATTCTTCAGTTGATGGGCACTTTGGCTGTCACCATCTTTTTGCTATTGTAAATAGTGCTGCTATGAACATTGGTGTGCATATATCTACTCATGTTATGTCTTGCATTTCTTGTGGGTAAATACCAAGTAGAGGAATTGCT
>NW_006408807.1:2222288-2231687 GCF_000296735.1 Chrysochloris asiatica | reverse complement strand
GTTGAACAATCCAACTGATTTTAGTTTGTTGACTTACGTCCTGCCACTTTGCTGAATCTTCCAATGAAGTCTAGTAGCTTTTTTACTGAGTCTTTGGTGTTAACCAGTCTTCTTGACAGCTGTTTAGGTTGCTCCACTTTGTTTGCTTCTCTTGAATATTTTGAACAGGAATATATGTGAACATCTTTGTATGTGTCTGCATTTCTTTAGGATACAAGTCTTAAAAAAGAGTGTTTATATGATCATCCTATAATTTAATACCAGATTATTTTCTTAAGCAACTGCATGAACTTATTCTGACCAGAAATGTATAAGAGATTCTACACAGCCACATCCTTCCTACACCTAGTATTTGTCACACTTAATTTCTGTTGTTCAAATGCAGTGTAAAATGGCTTATTACATTGGAGTCAATCCTGAAGGTTCAGCCTCTCAACACAAGCACACCCATCCCTAGACCTGAGGGCAACCCCACCTCACAGCCCTGTCCCACCCCTGACACAGTCCTCACTTTAGCCATCTTCATCTGCTGCCAAGTCTAGGGTTTATGGTTCTGAGCCCAGCCCTGACTTCTCCCCTGGAGATAAGTTGTTCTGCACAGGAGGCCTCTCAGTGATAAGTCTTTAAATCCTGTTGGTCTTGGTCATTCTCAATGAAGAAATTTCAGGTTAGAGAGCTCAGATGGCTTCCAATTAAAAGGCAGATCCAGGATTGGAACTGCATTTACATCCAAGATTCATGTTACTGAGTTGCCAAGGAGAAAAGACATGACTCCAGCAAAAGATAATGAAATGCACGTGAGGAAAAGTAACTCTGTATATCCATCTCTGGTAGGGTAAGAGGGCAGGAGGAAATTACTAAGGAAGAAGATCAGTAGTGGAGGCAGTGGGAAATGATCAATAGAACCATTTTTAAAAAGCCTCCAAATACAAAGAACAGAGGGGCAGGATGTGAACAAGAGATAACATGTCCATCTCCTTGTTAGGCAGGCAGGATATAAACAAGATGAAAAACAAACAAAAAAAACCTATGTTCTTGTGCATCCAGAACCCAGAGGGGTTTGTAAACCCTCCCTTCCTATTCAGTTCCCCAGTGGGGGTTGTTAACCATCAGCTATTAATTAACATTTCCCTTACATGGTGCTGTGGGATAATGCACTGGAACCCAAGGTCAATTGGATCACAAGCTCTGCAGTTCAAACTCACCAGCTGCTCCTCGGAAACCCTATACAGGGTCGCTAATAGTAGGAATCGACTTGAGGGCACTTAACAAAAACCAATTTTCATCACAGGCACATATGTTACGTATCCCAGGTGCCTCCACAATGGAAGCCATTTTGAGATCTTAGACTCCATCCATCATGGTGGATGGCATCGATGCACATGGTGTTGGCTGTGTGCCGTGGAGTCAGTTCCGACTCATCGCGACCCTGTACAGGGTTTCCAAGGCTGTAAATCTTTACGGAAGCAGAACACCTCATCTTTCTCCTGAGAAACAGCTGGCAGTTTCAAACTGCTGACCTTGTGGTTCACAGCCCAATTCATTACCACTACGCTACCAGAGCTCCTTAGATGCACATGCATCATGAGAAAAGATAAACAAGGAAACAACACACAGAAATGGATATGCGCAAATAGGAGAAGCCTGCCCCAGTTTGAAATCTGGAAGAACTGATTCTACAGCTGAATCCCTCGCTATGTGTATACACCTTAGTCTGTGAGCTCAGAGAGGGTTTGCTGTCTATGGCAATGCCAAGTCTCCTCTGCGGGTAATTCCCATGCTCTCATAAAACTCTTTAATACTGTATTTCATGACTGCTTAGTCTTCTGTAGTACAACCCAATAGCAGTTTGGCCCCAGTACACCCCTGGGGATCAATAACAATGGCCCATTTAATGGGTCCTTTTCTTTTGACTCCACTTTATAGTTATATCTCTTTTGCAATAGAAAGAGAAAATGGGGATAAATTCACTATATGCTGTGCTTTATTAACCTGTACCAGAATTCTGAATGATGGGAGAGTTGCCCTTGCGAGGGAAAGCAGAATGGCCTATGTCAGGACTTTTGTCTTCAAACCTGAAGCATCAGGGCACCAGATGGATATTTTAGATGAGGCCTATCATGCCTCTCCCAGGGTCTCACCTTCTGTGACCTGTCCTTGCTCCTCAAAAAGACCTGATTCAGTCACCAGTCCCATGGCTCCCCCACCATACAAGGGGCTGCTTTGAACCCTCGCTCGCTCAGTGGGTCTCCACCTCTACATACATGTTCCTTCTCAGTCAGGCCCAAGCTCCAATCCTTCTCCAGTGGGCCTGCCTAGAATACAAGGAGTGACCAAAGATAACAATGAATTCCCCCATTGCCCTAGGATTGGGCATCTACCCATGGGAGGTACCCAGAACAGGGGGAACAGGCTGACAGTCCAGGTACATGTGACATTTTCTGTGTCTGATGTTCGACAATGTGAGAATAAACTAGGAAGCATATCAGTAGACCCTGAAACATACAGAGATGAATTCCAGAAACTTTCTCTCTAGCCTGGAGGGACATGGAAACAATAGTGTTCTTTTGTTACACCACTGACAAAAGGGACAGGATTAGGGTCAAGGCCAGAGAACATGCAGATGAAGCACAAAGGACTAACTGGACTTCTGAAATTTTACAGCTACGACAGGCTGCAGTACAGGACCTGGACCCAGGGTGCTCTTATGATGATGACAAGGATGTTGACAAAAAAAGAAATGTGTGTCCAAAGCAATCAATTATGACCAAGTTAAAGAGATTACTCCAGGGAAAGAGGGAAATCCTACAACCTTCTTGAGCAGGCTGACTGAGACATTCAGAAAATAAACAAATGTGGGCCCAGATTCAGATATAGGGAGGGCAGTCATGAGTGTGCATTTTTTCACTCAGGTCTTAAGAAACTCAGAACTGGGGCCTGGAACCAGGCAAACAAGCTGCTTAATCACCTCAATGGGGTTGAGAAACAGAAGCAGGTTCAACTGTTGGCTGTTGCTTTCGGACACCCAGCTAATTTTACCTCCATCCCACCTCAACAAAACCCCTTTGGCTCAGGTAACAAAGAAAGAGGGTGAGGAAGGAGGGCCCAGGACAAGCATGTAATGATCCTTATCGGTGTCATAATTGTGGAGGAATGGGACATTGGGAGTGTCCAAAGCATCCTAAAAGAGGACACAACACTGACTCCCATTGGCCAAGAGGCCCGACTCCTCTGACGGCACAAGTCCATCCCTCTCTGCTTAAGGGAAACCTTCACTGATGGTGCCCAGAGGTCAGTTGTGCTCCTAACTAGATGAGCATCATTATCACCACTACCAAGCCTCAGGTGGACAGTAAGACAAAGTTATTCATGTTAGCTACAGGAGCTACCTTCCTGGACTGGCCAAACTTACTTGGTCCCTGATCCCCTATTCTTGGTCATGAGGGTTGAGGGACAACCCCAATCTAAGTCTTTAACAAAACAATTACAGTGTCTCTTTCAAAACAAAAGCTTCCTATATGTCTTTGTCCAAGACCGCTTATGGGAAAAGATTTATTTCTCAAATGAGGAGCTCAAATTTCCCTTAGAGATAAACTTCCTGGAGTCCATGAGTCTAGATCAGAAAAAGATCATTTACTTTGCTTCTAGAAAATAGAGTCCTGGTGTGGCACTGTGGATTAATGCGCCAGACTGCAAAGCCGTTTCAACTGCAAGATTGGTGGTTCAAGCTCACCAGCTGCTCCTCAGAAACCCTACATAGGGTCACTATGGGTCAGAACCGACTCGACGGCACTTAACAACAACAACAATCACCAAAGGTCCCTGACTTACCAGGAATTCCTCCCAAAGTTTGGGATCTCTCACAGCCAAGTCAAACTTGAGGAATTGTTGTTGTTGTTGTTGTTAAGTGCCATCGAGTGCTAGTGAGCTTGAACCACCAACCTTGAAGTTCAAATGACTTTGCAGTCTGATGCATTACACTACAAAGCCACGCCAGGACACAAACTTGAGGAATACACCCTGTTAAAATTACATTGTGGTCTGGAGCTACATCTCCTCTTAAAAAGCAGTATTTATTAAACCCAGAATTTACAGAAGAAATCAAACCAGCAGTTGCCCAGCTCCTGTGGGCTGGGTTACTGAGAGCAGGCTGTACTTGCAATACTCCTACCTTACTTTTGTTAAAGCCTAGTGGGTGTTATTAGTTTGTTCAGGAACTAAGAGCAGTGTCTCACGGGACACAAGGACAAATCCACAGGAGGAGAGGATTCTTCCTCTAGCATACTCTGTGTCAACAATTACTACTTCATCCTGGCGCTCTGCCTTGTCTTTCACCTGGAGGGACCCCCTCAGTGCTACTCGACTCACTTTGTCTAATGGCTGAGTCTAAACCACAGTATCTGTTTTTATACTGCTACCACTAAACATAAACCTCTCCTTAATAATAACACTTTACTTCAGAAACCTACCCCGCATAATAAGGTTCTTTACAATTTGAGAAAACTGTACTTTAGAAAACGGTGACCAGCTAATTCTTCTAATGGTGCCACCCTAAAGTTGTGCATGTAAATTATACTATTGGCATCCCGTAAAGCATGACTTTTCTATATGCCTACACTAACAATCCTAACAATTCAGCAGTCTGTCAAAACACCATGGACTTCATAGCCACACAATGCCTAGGCCCTCATCTTACATATGACCAGTGCACTTAGGATACAGAGCACCCCAGCTATTCCTATACTTCCCCTCATCTCATGTTCAACACCAGTGTGGCCCACTAGGCAATGTCTCAACTTGGGGCAGGAAAGTTTTTGTATTGGCAGTCAGTCCTTTGGGAAGTGTACATTGAGCATGAATTCATCATCTCCAACTTCACTGCAGAACTTGAACTTCTCTCTAATGAAATGGGAAGGAGCCTTGAAAGAAATGCAAGGATCTCTGAACTCATTAGCTACTGTGTCTTAGAAAGTTGCATAAGCACTTGACTATCTGCTCACCTTTCAAGGTGGCATCTGTGCCATTATCACCTGCTGTATGTACATCAATAATTCTGCAGAAGTGCATACATGAGCCAATGAAATCTTAAACTGTGCCATTTGGCTCCAAGACTTTAGGACGTACCAACCACTACCAGGCCTTACTGGCTCTTTGGGAAGGCGTCTTGGAGTTCTTGGCTTTGGTCTCCACTTTTCCCTATTCCCACCATTTCTTTTTCTTTTTCATATGAATTTTACTATATGTCTTCTGCTTCCTCAATCTATTTACTAGGCTTATTTCCTTTAGGTTCCAGGATCCTCAGCTACAAATGCTAACCTTAAAAGGTTACCAACCTTCTACCATGCCTCCCTCTGGGTCTTTAGCACAGGCAGAGTGAGCCTTCCACCATGTCAGGCAGGCCTATGACCCAGTGCCAGTCAGAAGTAGCTCCAAGAAAAATGAGACTGCTACCCTCTACCCCTAAAAAGATTTTTAGTTGTCTCTCCATTGGATATGTGTATGTGTTAGGATAAGGGGACAGGCGGAAAATTATGAAGAAAAAGATCAGTAGTAGAGGCAGCGAAAAAGATCAATAGAACCATAACACACCTCCAAATATAAAGCACAAAGGGGCTAGATGTGGACAAGACATAAAATATTTATCTCCTTGTCAGGTGGGCAGGATATTAAACAAGATTAAAAAAAAAAAAAAATCTCCTTGTGTGTCCAGACCCAGCAGAGTTTGGGAACCCTTCCTCGTTATTCAGCTACCCTGTGGGGGTTGTTAACCATCAGCTGCCGATTAACCGCTCCCTTAACCAGTTTTCAGCACAGTCACAAAATCAGCTATGTCAAGTACTCTAGATGTCCCCACAACAGAATCCATCTTGAAAACTCCATCATGGACTCCAGATACACCCATAGCATGGGGGGTGGGGGAAAGAAACAAGTAAGCAACACGTGACAGCAGAACAGTGCAAACAGGAAATCCCACCCCTGTTTTTGAAATCTGGTGAAGTTGCCTCTATGTCTGAACCCCTCTCTATAAACACACCTTCAACTGTGAGTACAAAGAAGCTCTGCTGTCTATGGCAAGTCTCTGCTGCAGGTAATTTTCACCCTCTAATAAAACTCCTTATTACTGTATTTCATGAATTTTTAGTCTTCTGTAGCTCTACCCAGTATCACTCCACTTGGGAAGTCTAATACTGAACTTGGTACCTAATCCAGAGGGAATGGCTTAGACACACTTTCATAGTTTATAGCTATGTACAACACATAGCACAAACGATCTTTTCACTTGCAAATGGAATGAAGCAACATGGAAAGAGAATAAAGGGAAGAATGCAATAAGGAATATGAGGCATTAGTTGAGATTTGATCAGGAAGAGACTACATGAGATCCTAAAGAAGACCTTCTGAGGCAGAAGTAACTGATCTGTGGAGGAATGTGGTGGAGAGGCCAGTGTGTAGGATTAGCAGAACTGTGTGAACTGGTTTATTGTTTTCACTGAGTTGCTGCTGACTCATGGCAGCCTCTTGGGTTACAGGACAGAATTGCTCCATAGGGTTTTCTTGGCTGTAATCTTGATGAAGTTAGATTTCTAGGCTTTTCTTTTGTAGTGTTGCTGAGTGGGTTCAAACCACCAACATTTAAGTCAGTATTCCAATGCAAACAATTTGCACCACAAGGGACCTTCAGAATTGAGTGAAATCCTCAAGTTCTCAGTGATGGATAACAGCTAGCACTGCCAATCACCAGTGGTTGCTCCCCAGAATCAACTAAAGGGGTCGAGGGTGGAAGAAGAGTGAAAAGAAGTCTCCAGGAGTAATAGGGGTAAGGAAGCAGGATGTTACCATCACATTATACATAATAACTCAGAAATCCCCATACCCTGCTCTTAAAATACAGAATTGCTGACACTCCGTTTAGATAGTCAGTGTTCTGATCAAAGCCATCTGTACCTTCTCAGGCTCCCTTAGCAAAAGACAGGAGGAGTTTGTGAACAATTGATCATCTCCATCTTTACTCAGATGTTGCATACATTTTCAATCTGTCAAAAAGAACAAGTGAAAACTAAAAGCAACTAGACCACCAAGCTCCCTTCACTTGGTCTTGGAGCATGATAATTCTAGAGTTTCAGGACTTTAACACAAATAGTTTTTCTCTGTGGCATATCTGCTTGTTCTTTCTGATATCCCTTGGACATACCAAAGTATCCATTTTATTGCAGCTTTTCTCCTAACTCCTTAATGGTCTTTGTTTCCTAAAGGAAAAATAAGGTGATATCACATTGAGAATCCCTATGGCCTCTCTGACTTCACAGGCAGCCTCTGGTTCCTAGTCTCCCAGATGGGGCAAACAAGGGGACCAGTGCTTCTGTTCTGGGGATATGGCACCTTCCCATGAGGAAATCTGAATGCAGATGAACATTCTAGAAATGCCCTGACCCTCAGTTTTCTGGCAGACTTTTGCTCCTCAAGGATTGTCTGTTCAGATGGACATTTCTTTCAAAATGTCTTTCCTAACCAAAACTCTTTCCTCCTTCTGATTCCAGAGTACTTTGGAATTACTTTCTCTTCAGGTCTTACACCAGAACACAATGGAAAGAGCCCAGGATTGTATCGGGCAACCCTGAATATTAATCCAGCTCGGCAGTGGATTGTGTGGCCTTGGGAAAGCCATTTAGACTTTCTGAACTTCATTTCTCAAAGCCAAAAGGGAGCAATAATACTCTTTCCCCTTCAGGATTACTTTAGCGCTCCTAGCACTGTATGCATCACATGGTAAGTGCACTGTGAAAACTAACCATCATAAGTGCACTTGTGCACTTAGGAATTTCATTCCCCAACACAGTAAACAATTTGTAATGATGTAAACTTCATTTCTTCATGAATACATCTCCATTCAATGCCCAACACATAGATGAAAGGTCCTGAAGATTGACCTCTGAAATGTCACTCAAGTGAGCTATTTAATGATTCCCACCCACTGAAGGGCTGGCCCAGCTTATTTTAACTGGGGGCTGCCACCTGCAATCTCCCTTTAAGTTGTTCATCTAATTTTCTCCTTCATAAGTACAGCTAGGCACATTACCCTCAGGGATCAGGAGGTAAGGTGAGGCCATGGACAAGAGGAAGGACACAGGAACTATGGAACAAAGAGGAAAGCTGAGTTCTAATCCAGATGACCAGGGTTTTGTGACCTAAACTCTCTTTTTAGTATATTTGTAACCATGTGTTGGATAAACACTAGACTGCTAACCTCAAGGTCAGCAGTTCAAACCCACCAGCAGCTCCTTGGAAATCCTATACAGGGTCACTGGGAGTCAGAACTGACTCCAAAGGCACTTAACAGCAACAACTGTAGGGCCAAAGAGAAGAATCCATTTTGTATATAAGCTTTAGCACGTCCTCTAGCTCCAAGAAAACGATATATGCATGAATAGCCAGGCAGCTCAAGGCCAGAGGCCAGAGTTTTCCTTTACCCTAGCCTAAGAACAAAGACCACCAGTCCTGACCAATTAAACTGTAACATCTCATAGTTTGCCAATTGTTAACCAATCCAAAGATTGTAAAGCTGAGAAACCTGAGCTGTTTGAAAACTCTATAAAAACCCTGCAGACAAAAGGTTCGAGGCTCTTTCCCTATTCCACTGGGTCGGATAAGGTTAGAGACCTGGCTCGAGCTTGAATAAACAACCCTTATGTATTTACATTGGTACACGGCTCCTGGGTGGTCTTTGGGGACCCCGAATTCTGGGCATAACACAACAATTTGTAAAATGGAGAAGAATGGAAAGGTAACTTAACTAGGCAATGTGGACGATGACAGAGCTCATTAAGTAATTTTCCTAGTTCTCAAGTTATTGTCTCCTTGTGAATGGGGACTCCTATGTTGCCAGCATGGGGTGACATACCACTCGAGTTCCATTCACCTAGACTAGGAGTAAATGCAATATTCTCTCTTTTTTTTTTTTTTTTTTTTTTTTGCGTTTCTTAGTGACACGCAAGGCTTGCCTGTGGTGTCTCAGTGGTTTGTTCGGCCAGTGTAGACAAAATCCAGGTTCACCTCCTGAGGGATAGGAGACTGCCAGTTCACAATTGCTTCCCCAGTGTAAGTGGTTCCAGAACTTGCCACCACTGTTCTGCCGTAAGTGTTGCTACCAGAGCCAGTAGCAGAAGCAGAGTGAGAGGAGGAAAGGGGTGTCCAGCGAAGTAATGGTGATATTTTTGTGAATTAGAGAACTCCTTTAGAAAACTGAAAAGAACAGCAGAACCTCAAACACGACCCACAAGTCTACATGCAAACTCCTGGGTGTTTGTGGATTCCCTAAGGTTCATTCATGGACCCAGGCATCTGAGGCTATAATGATAAACAGGAAGCAATCATATCCTACCACCCTTCCCAACTCAAATG
>NW_006408807.1:2219845-2222188 GCF_000296735.1 Chrysochloris asiatica | reverse complement strand
GCTCGGCAGTGGATTGTGTGGCCTTGGGAAAGCCATTTAGACTTTCTGAACTTCATTTCTCAAAGCCAAAAGGGAGCAATAATACTCTTTCCCCTTCAGGATTACTTTAGCGCTCCTAGCACTGTATGCATCACATGGTAAGTGCACTGTGAAAACTAACCATCATAAGTGCACTTGTGCACTTCATGGACCCAGGCATCTGAGGCTATAATGATAAACAGGAAGCAATCATATCCTACCACCCTTCCCAACTCAAATGCTGTCATAAAGTATCTGCAGCAGTAGCCACAGCTCCCACACAGACTAGCTACTAAGGAACTTTTCTCCTGTTTGCTGATGGAGGACACTTGTAATAAAGTTTAATGTAGAAGAACAAGGTGCACTTAACCACAGTTGTAAACATCTCTAAATCTATTTAAAACTATAGGGTACAGTACATTAACATTTAACAATCAGATACATAATTGGTGTGACGCTAATAGAGCTGGGTTTATTAGAAAGCAGCCACCAAGTCATCTTTTAACAATGACAACAGAAGGAGAAAAAATTCAACAGTCACCCTTCAGACCCGCCATAGTCACTAATTGTTGTTGCTGTGAAGTTCTGTCAAGAAGATTCCAACCCATAGCGACCCTGTATAGGGTTTCTGAGGAGCAGCTGGTGAACTTGAACCGCCAACCTTGCAGTTCAAATGACTTTGCAGTCTGGTGCATTAACTCATAGTTTCCTCCAAATCACCCACCATGCTATGAAAAGATGCTGGCGGTTGTAGAAAAAAAAGATCCCAAGCAGATGAGATACTGCTCAGTGCCAAAGTCCATTTGTCTTGTGCACCTAGAAGTTTCATTCCCCAATAAAATAAACCATTTGTAATGATGTAAAATGTGCAATCAAGTCAGAGTGAGCAAAGCTCAACTTCTATCATACTCAATGTGACTGTGGAATTAACACTACTGAGATTTTCTTCTTCAATAACCTCCAAGATATGCCTTCCCTGTCTCCTTCTTGCCCCCATATGCTACACCTTCTCTAGTGCCCTGCAGGGCTCCTCACTTGCCCCTGGACCTACCAGCTCATCAGGTGGCCTCTCTCTGGGGACTCTGTCCATTTTCAAGGTCTAAGCTGTGGCCTATGCACTGAGGACTCCTGGACCTTCCTAATGACCTCCACAGTCAGATTCCTATGGGCAATGTACTTGGTGGCTAACTGAAAGACTAGTGGCCTGAGTCCACTAGTGATGCCTTGGAAAAAAAGATCTGGCAATCTAATTCCCCCAAATCAACTATTGAAAACCCCATTGTCTTAGTTATTTAGAGCTGGTATTACTAAGACATATTACAAGTGGATGACTTTAAAGGACACAAATATTCTCTCACAGTGTAGGAAGCTAGAAGTTCAAATTCAGGGAACCAGCTACAGGGAAAGGTTTTCTCATTCTTTGACTTTGAGGTAAGGCTTTGCTTTTTCTCAACATCTGTGGCCCTGGCATCCATTCTGTATTTACATCAAGTTTCCTCTGGGTTTAGGAGGTTCTTTGCACAGGGACATCCAGCCCTAAGGATGAGCTCCGAGAAAGCTTTTTATTTGGTGGTGGTAGCAAGTAGGTCTCTCTGATTTTATTTAATTTGATTGTGTTAAGCTATTCATTTGTTTAATTACTTTTACATTTTAAAAGAGATTGAGTCAAAAGCTCAGCAAAGACACGAAGCACTAAACAACATAATCAACCAACTTGCCGCATAGATTTATATTAAGCATTCAACCAAACACCAGGAAAATACACTCTTTTCCAGTGCAGATGGGACATTCTCCAGAATAGGCCATGTATTAGACACAAAGCATCTTTTTAGATCACAGTGTTATGAAATTAAAAATCAACAATAGGAAGATGAGGGGGGGGAATCAAATACATGGAAACTGAGTAACATCCTACTTCAAAGTAATTGGGTTAACAGATCAAATAAAAATGAAATTGAAAACACAACATACCAAAACCTTTGGGATACAGCAAAAGCAGGGCTTAATGGGCAATTTACTGCAATAAACACACACATTCAAAAAGAAGAAAGAACCAAAGTCAAGTCATTAACACAACATCACTGGACAAATTAATCCTGTCAGTTTGTCATACTGTGGTGGCTTGTGAGTTGCTATGATTCTGAAAGTTATGACACCAGTATTTTAAATACCAGCAGGGCTACCCATGGTGGACAGGTTTCAGATGAGCTTCCAGATGAAGACAGACTAGGAAGAAGGAGTGACAAACTATTTCTGAATATTTAGTCACTGAAAACCTTATGAATAGCAGAGAAACACTGTCAGATAATAGTGCTGGGAAATGAG
>NW_006408807.1:2193868-2206103 GCF_000296735.1 Chrysochloris asiatica | reverse complement strand
TGCTGATATGGTCATCTGCTTTTGCTTCTTGGACATGTTTAGTGTTTATCTGTGGCCTTAATACTTAATTGAGTATGTGTTTTAGCATTTTTTATGCTTTCTGATTGCTTCCAGGTAGATGTGATCAGGATGTGGGCTTCCCTTTTCAATCTTCTTATTGCTATATTCAGAGTAACTTACACAGGTGTTGTCTGTTTCCCTGGTATATGGCAGTTGGTATGGTACTTGCCTGGGTTTGGTGTTTTATAGAGTCTGATTGAAGCTTGAGTATATGGCAGCAATCGCTATCTCTTCTTGGGTAATATATAGAGAGAAATAGTCCCCAAAAGTAGAAGGGGAAGCATAAAACAGCAAAACAGCAACAGCAAAAAAAACCCAAAAAAACACAAAACAGCAACAACAAAAAAAATCTAGACTGAATACTATAGTCTATAACTTCTGAAAAGGGAGAGGAGGGAGAGAAGAAAAAATAAAAGAAAAAGAAAATTGGTATCCTAATATGAGTAAGACTTTAATGTCCTCTTTCAGCTTCTTACCTTCAAAGCTGCCTGAGAAATTTCAAGATGCAACTGTTGGTTGTTATGCTGTACCTCAGGATTTAATTTAATGTTTTTGCCTATTTTGTTTTAAAACTCTCTTTCCCTCTCTACACCCCTGTTCTGGCCTTTCCCATATTTAAAAAACAAGCAAACAACATTTCTGGGTCAGCTCCTGGGATGAGAGTATCTGTGCACATGTGTTGCAGAAGGACATACTAGTGGTGAGGGTGGGGAGTGTCCACTCGTTCAGGCATCCCCTCTAGTCACCAGAATGGTGGTGCACAAACAGTGGGGAGCCAATGAACAGATACCTGAAAAAAAAAAAAAAAAGAAAAGAAAGAAAAATGCAAAACCGACAAAGTGTACTGTCCATCTTTGCTCCAAGGTTCCCATGGCATTTTCCCATGGTGTGTCTGCTCCCCAGCTTGGTCTTGCCCACATTGTCAGCTCCAGGCCGCTGAGCCTGGCAGATTAAAAAGTATGTGATTTCTTAATTCCACTTCAAGTTCCACTAGCTATAAGCCTTCAAACTTTAAACATATTCCTACCTATGTGTTTCTAAGTTTGAGGGATCTGCCCTGAATCTGCTTTGCTTGGTATTCTGTGGTATTGCTGACGGCGAACTTCACTACACCTCCACCCTAGTTGTCAACAAGCCCCGCCTGGGATACTTATTTTTGTTGCTGTAAGTTTAAGTACAGGGGGAAAAAAAAATACACACTTTGATACCATTGTACAAAAGGTATCAATTCCTATTTCAAAAATAAATGGAAATACTTCACAAAGTTCAGTGACATGTCAGCATCTACCCTGGGACCCGGCTGCAGCATCAACTCTTGTAGTCTCTCCTTTTCCCTCTACTAGTGGTCCCTCTCTCAACTCCACACACTTCAGGATACTGGGGACACTTCTGAGAGATAACTGCTAAGAGATTTGAAAATAAAACTGATAAATAAGAACAATTACAAAAAGTCTACTGACTCACCTACTCATGGTTTGTCCTAAGAGTCAATATGGTCCAGGAGATAAAACATGAGTTATACAGATAACCTAACCTGACCCCTCCCTCACCTAGCACTGGGAAGACTGGCACCACACACAGATCTTTACTTAGCCTGTGATCCAAAAGACTGATGGTCCCTACGGAGTTTCAACCTGGATGTGGCTGCTGAAAATGTTTATACTTCCCCATTCACTTCAAGGAATAGTCATGGCCTTCCTGCTCTTACACCAAGTTTTCAGCAGCCTCTGCCCTTGGTAACAACTGTAGGAAACTAACCCATCTGGTATATTGGCAGCTAGGAGTCCCATCCTGCAGTTGGAGAAAGGGAAGCTCAAGCTTGCTTGAAGGAAGTTGGAGAAAAGGAAGCTCAAGCTCAAGCTTGAAAACCTGTTTTCTCTGGGCTCTGTAAACTGTGGCCTGAAAGATGAAGAAACATGCATTTCTGGCTGCCAAGGAAGATCTATTAGACTAGGCACATCTCACCAAAGTCTTTGTGTTTCTTGGCATGGAGGGATCCCTCATAAGCTTCTACTACCCTTGAACTGGCTTACCCTTGAACTCTGCTGTGTTTTCTGTTGGCCCCACAGTTTGGGGAGGTGACGGTGATGGAAGAAGGAATAGGAAGAGTCTGCTTAGTCAGATGGGGCTATGAACTTCAGAGGCAGCAGATCTTAGTTAAAGTCTTGTGTAGTCCCAATGTGCCAGTCCCTTCCATGAGGTACTTTTGTTGTGCTGGAGCACCCACTAGGGGTTGAGGTTTCCCAGAAAGTATTGAAAGACTGAGATGGGGTAAAGGTTAAAGGTCAAAACCTATACCCTATCTTATCTCCCACCAGAGGATTCTGGAGTTTGTGAATTAGAAATGATGTCTCTCTGCTCTACCCTCGCAAAATAAAGCAACCTTTCTCTTGAAAGGACAGGGACTAGAAGGAGGCAAAAAGATTATTGATCCCTTAGCCTCAGCACACTGAGGAAATAGGACAGAGTCCCAGAGGATTCAAATGGTTCCTGGTCCCTCAGCTGCACAGGAACTGACTAGCTCTAGAAGGATCCCCAATTTATTTCACCCTTTCTTTTTATTACATGTTTAGTTCAATTGATTAGTATTCGGTGTTTATATTTAATTTATCCCTGGGATGGGAAAGGAAACAAGTAAAAAAATACCCCTAAAAAATATAGCAGCCCGTTTCCTTGCCCTTTCTCCATACCTGACCTTTACAACAGATCATCTGTCTGCAAATTCCTCTCCTGTTTCACTGACTATGCCCACCCTACCCCCCAAAAGTCCTGGCCATGCCAGCCTCCTAAATGATGAACTATGCCTGCCAAGCTTCCCCCACAGTGGGCTGGAGGAGGTAGGAGTACCCTGCTCCATCAATGAGTTAAGTCATCACAAGGCACCTTTCCCCAAGAGGAAAGCAGGAGACATGGAAGCTTCTTGTCATGTGGCCAGTAGTCTGCTATAGGAGGAATGAATGCAGGGTTTGAGAGCTGACTGCCAAGACCAGAGAAGTCCAGAGAAGAGATGCATAGATGGAGGTGAGCTGGAAGGATGCTTGGAGTTTAGGGGATAAGCGCAATGGAGGAATACGTCAGGAACTCTCATGTAGGTTTCAGGGGGAATGGAAGGGATCATGTGAGAAGAGAAGGTCCATCCTTTTGTTGAAAGACAGGATCGAGCCAGTCTTCACCTAAGAATGGGTGGCAAAGAGGGTGCTCCACAGGCAGCTGAGTTTGTTTTGCTGGGATATGTTCTCTGAAAGTGTTTGTAGTGTTCTGGAGCTGGAAAGGCTTCTACTGGATGGAAGGAATATTTTGACTCAAAATCATCCAAGAAAGATAGGACAGTGTAATAGAATCTCTGTGGTCATTCCTCAGGAGTGGTGGACTAGGTGGAGGTGGCCCAGCTGGTGTCCTTGGAGGCGGAGGTGAGGGCTTTCCTGGACTTAGGGCATCTGACCAAGCACTCAGTATGGGGGAGAGAGAAAGGGAGCATCCCTGGCGCCGTTTTGAACCATGGGTGGTGGAGGTGGAGGAGCTCCCACAGGTCTGAGCTCTGGCACTCAGCTCCTTTGGGCTGCAGTGCAGCTGCACCAGAGCCACAACCACAACTGCTTCCTTTGGGCTTCTCGAGGACCGGAGCTCTCCAATCATTGATGTGGGTCACCTTTTTCAGCTTGGTCCCTTTGCAGACATCCTGTAAAAGAACCCCTCGACCCCGCTGCCCATCTTTACTTAGCTTGGGCTGCACTGTGTGTTTGCCTGATTAAACGTGGGAAGTGGTGGAGGGGGAGGAGGAATTGGCATCCTTGCCCTGCTGGCAGTTGGCACTGCTCTCTCTCCACTTTAATTTGCAGCTTTAGGTCACTCATATACTCCCAAGCCCCAACAGCATTCTCAAACAAGTTGTCAGGAATCAACAGGAAAAATAGTCTATTCATAAAGAAGTATTTTCAACTAATTCCTGTCACCTCTATTCATCTTTTTTTCTGTGTTTCTAGTTCTATTTGCCTCTGGCCATTGCCATGGTTAAAATGGTCTCCTGGTCGCAGCTGCTCCGAGAGCGAGTCCTCCATCACCTCCGCTCCGGCTTCGTCAGGTCCCGCTCGCCCCTTGGCAAGCTCCTTTTCTAGCCCGTCTCCTTCATTCTCAAACGCTTCTCTGCCTGGAAGGAAATGTGGCTGGAGGCAAAGTTGATGAACAGCATCGCAGCATAGCTGACCAGGGGAAAGATTCTGATAATCATGTTGTTGCTGTTATTGTTACTAAGTGCCATCGAGTCGGTTCCGACTCACAGCGACCCTGTATAGGATTTCTGAGAAGTAGTCCTTGGCCATGTCTAATGCATATATTACCGTCTTTTGTGGCTTGGGGTATGGGTGCCATATGTGGCTCAGTGAGATATACTCATGTATATTAAGGGCAAGGCTATGAATAGTCCATAAAAGAATCAAGTGTTTAATGCTTTAGTTGGGAATTAAATCTTTGGGCTTATTAATGTACAGGCTGACCCAGTTGACTACTGTTATTGTTAAGCGCTGTCGAGTCAATTCTGACTCATAGAGACCCTGTATAGGGTTTCCGAGGAGCAGCTGGTGAGCTTGAACCACCGACCTTGCAGTTCAAATGGCTTTGCAGTCTGGTGCGTTAACCCACAGCGCCACACCAGGACTCCAAGTTGACTAGGCACTGAAAAATGGAGTGTCCAAATCCTTTTCATTCCAGCAAATGTCAGAGGTAGGCCTAGCTTGCTGTATTTGTCACATGAGCTAAGAACTCATAATGGATTAGCAAAGATAAAGGGTTACCAGCACTCTCCATCAAGTGCAGTTGGTTGAGTTCAGGGCTTGAGGCTTTGACTGGGCAAGATATTTTATTCAAGCGTATTCTTTTACACCCCCTTGCTTCCTCTGACAAATTCATGTAATGTGTGACCTATGCTCCAATTCACCACCAATTTGGAGGTATCTGCACCATGCCAGCAAGAAGCCACAACTCCTGAGCAATGTGTTCATATTTATTGTAGCATGGCTTAAATGTGTATGCGATTGTCCATTTTGAAAGTTACTCATATATAGTTGTTCATAGATTCCTTGTAGTAGAAACAAATTGAAGAACTTATCCTCAAAATGGCACGTCATTCAAATATTCAGTTGATAATGTTTCCTTTTATACCTTAAAAAATAATAATGCATGGTTACTGGTGTACTTCAAAGAGAATTAATGACCTTTTTAAGTTTATGGCAACCCTGCCAAGATTTTATCCCCCAAAGAAGCACCAGGTACAAACCATCCATTGCCTCCATTTCTGAGCAGAGCTTGGATGGTTTGTTTTTGGAGATAATGGGACAAGTACTGCTGAAATGTTGCCAGTAGTTTCCTTGGGAAGCATGTTTAGCAGGAGATAGTGGTCTTTTGGTCTCCTTTTATACTATAAGACAGCAAGGTTCCCATTCCCACAGCTTAATGTGGATTTGTACAGCCTTCGTCAGTTTTGGAGGAAGAGGCCAAATTAAATCTGTAACAATGTCCTCATTAGATTCGGACAGCATAGCTGTTAGAAACATTTGTACGTCTTAGTGAGGTGCATTGATTTCCACACTTGATAACACCAAGTTACAAGTGGATTTGAGGGGATGAGAGTAGAGGGAGGTTATTAAAGTTCAGTTTGATTCTTCAGGAACCTGGAGGCCTAAGAAATTCCTCTCTCCCTACCAATTTACAAGCCCAACTCTCCATCCTCACCTAGCACCCCCAGGTCCCACCAGCCCATAATGCTCTTTTGTAAAAGTTATGGATAAAACACTCTATCCTTCCTCAAAACACTAAAAAAATATCTGTTGGAAAATTGCCACGATAAATAAAAGTTTAAAGGGATATGAATGGCGCATTAACCATATATTCTCCCCTCCCAAGAGCTCTAGTGAGCTCTTCCAAATGATCTTTCTTCCCCAAAATGGCTTTCTTCCTTACAGCCACGTGGTGTACTCACTATGTGAAGTCTGGGAGCCAGGGAAAGGAGCTACAATTATAGACCAGAGAAGGTGGATTTCCTTTTTTACAGATGTAGGCCATTTTTGCTTCTGGAAAATCATTGTTGTTAGTTGCCATTGAGTTCCTCTGACTCACAGTGACCTTATGTTGGATAGAATAAACTCTCGTCTGGTCCTGTGCCATCCTCATCATCTTTGGTATGTCTGAGTCTACTGTCACAGGCAATCCATCTCACTGAGGGTCTCCCTCTTTTTTGCTGACCTTCTACTTTACCAAACATGATGTCCTTCTCCAGTGGTAAGTTCTCCTGATGATGTGTCCAAAGTTAATGATCCTAGGTTAAAAGAAGCACTCTGACTGTACTTTTTCTAAGAATGATTTGTTCATTGTTTTGAAAGCCTGTGGAAATTTTAATATTTTTCACCAACACCAAAATTTGAATGTTCCTAATTTAGACCCTTTCTAATAAGTTGTGTGAGGTGATTATATACCATCATGGGTCTTTGGGAAAGTTATTATAAGGCTAAGTTAGTGGATACATATTTACTTCTTAAGGTTTTTGCAATAAAAACTTAAATAACAGAGAAATTTTCACTTTGAAAATGCATCTAGTGTTAACATGAATGCCAATTCAGTACATATGTGTAACAATTTATACATCCCAGAATAGTGAAATACTCATTATCCCATTTGATACCATTCTGTGTTCAGTCACTTTTACACAACCATAGAGTCTTGGGCAACTAGGAGATAAGGCATTCTACCAAGGTCACACAGCAATATAGAAAGTCACAACTCAAATTCAAGGTTATGTTGAAAATATATTTACCATATATACATGGCCATTAGACAGTCAAACAATTCTTTGTATACTGTAAATACCACCCAGTGAACATTCACACATCCCGAACTATCTGTGACAATGCAATTTCTAGGATGACACTCTTCCAGGACGGATCTGCTTTTTGTGAATCCAACGTTTCTTACAAATAGTGCACAGAGCAACTTCTGTGAGAAATGTTTGTACTTCGTGGAGCCTTGACCCCCAGCCCCAGACAACTCCTTGGACTTCACTAAGTTGAGATGGGCAAGGCACTTTACAATAATATTGTCTTTGGGACACAGTTTTCCAGTTTGCCCTGTACTTCATACTCTCCTACCCTAAGGGAACCAAGCCAAATATTAAGCTCTCAAATAACTGGGGTTCAATTCCATCTGATGGACCTTTACATGCTCTGAAGAGGCCGTCTGGCTCCAGTGTGGCATTTCATAGAAAATGCTGGTGCTCCTCTGGAAAAAGGTCTATAAACATCTTACAGAATACAAGTTTTTTTTTTTTTTTTTTTTTTACCAGTAGGAGGAACTTAGATTACACTAGCAGTTTGTGATTGGTTGCTCACCTAAAGGCAGGCAGTTTGAACTCACTCAGTGGTTTAATAGAAAAAAGTACTGCCTATCTGCTTCTGTAATGATTATAGTCAAGAAAACTTCGTGGGATAGTTTTACTTTGTAAAATATGGGGACACCATGAGTCAGAATAGACTTGATGGCAACAGCTATACTAGCTGAAGGATGCAGGCACTAGGCAACTGAGGCCTCAGACTTCTCCACAATATCACCAGCATCAGTGCATCCACTACAAACAAGAGATGCTCAGTATTTTGCTTTGTTCCTGGTGCCTGAGCAATGTAATCCCATCTTTGAAAAACAATTACTGTTTATCTACCATCTTACACTTTGGCCTATAACCCCATTCCCTCTACCTATATACTATGTACTTGATATCACAAATACAGGAAGAGAAGATTAAAATTAAGATTTTTTAAAAACCGAAAAAACAAAAAACAACCGGAAGAAGAACACTTGAAGGCTTGAAGGGGTTTGGCTCAGCAGAATATCTCCAGAATTCTCAACCCTCAGGGCTGAGGCCCAGAAAAATCTTGTTCTGGAAGATTTCTCCAAAGTCGAGTGTTCCTAATTTTCAGTGGATAGCAGGCCCCCGTTCCTCTCCTGGAATGCAGTTGAAAGGGCTCCTACCACACAGAAGGCACAAGTAAGAAAACAAAAATAAGGACTTTGCTTCCAAGGTTCCATAAATAACTGGGTTGGCAGGTATATGAAATAGGACCATTGAAAAAGATGTGGTGTTACAACTTGTTCTCCTCAAAGAGAATCTGGGCATAGACCGTGCTGGTGGGGAGGCCCTTGGTTTTCTGGTGGGGTTTAATCAGCTCCAGCTCTGCGTAGGTCAAGCTTTCCTCAGCAATTTTTGGCTACAAGACAAAACACAACAAAATTATAACTGACCACTAGGAGTTCTACAGTTTCATTCATTTATCAAGCATGAATTTTCCCAGGATTTTAAAGATTCAAAGTGGAACAAATAGACAAAAATTTTAAAGGCTATAAAGTAACCCACTGTCACGGAATCGATTCTGACTGCTAGTGATCTTCCAGAACAGAGTGAGTCGGCCCCACCCCCCAGGATTTCTAAGGATGGAATCTTCACAGACGCTGACTGTCAGATCTTTTTTCTGCAGTATGGTTTGTGGGCTTGAATCACCGACCTTTCAGTTAGCAGCTAAGTACGGCAACCACTGTATCACCAGAATCATTTAAAAGACATATAGAACCTAAATAAAATAATGAATAAAATAGATGCTACTGTCTCATATAGAACACTATGTCCTACAAAGATAAACTATAATTTATTTTCAAGCTGATATAGAACAATCACACAAAAATGATTAAACATTAAGCCACAAAGAGAATTTTTAATTCTGAAGAGTAAAAATATGGCAAATAGTATCTGGTAAAAAGGAAAAAAAGAGACAAAACCAAACCAAATTATCTTAAAAGTTAATAAAACATCACTTACCAGAACCTAAATAATAAGGCTAATGCAGTGCTCAGAGAAAAATTCAGTAGTCTTATGTACTTATACTAAGGACCCTTGGTACTGCAAAGGATTAAGCACTTGGTGCCTAACTGGAAGGTGGGAGGTTTGAACAAAGCCGGTGGCTCCACTGGAGAAAGATCTGCTTCCTAAAGATTTCAGCCTAGAAAGCAGCAGTTATACTCTTCTGTCATCTAGGATCACCATGAGGCCTAACTGACCGGACACAGAACCCAACAACAACTCCTACTGCTGTTGAGTCAATCTGTACTTGTAGCAGCCCAAAAAGGGGGTACAACTGCTTTTGAGATTAGCAGCACAATGCTTAGTGCACTACACCAACAAGGTTCCTTTAACAATAAAAACAAGTTCTTATATTAAACAATATAAATACAATGAATTAAGCAATCAAGAAGTTAAGAAAAGAACATCAGAACTAATGAAAGAAAAGCAGAAGGAAGAAATTGATAGAAATAAAAGCAGACACTATAAACTAGGAAATAGTGGAATAGTAGTATTTTGTAATCCCAAAACTGGTACTTCAGAAGTACCAAAAAAGTAAACTGACAAAAAGGGAAACACATAACGAACAAAATTAGAAATGAGAAAAGGGATAAATATAAATGAGGAAAACTTTTCCTAGAAATATATAAGCTATAAACATAACTCCAGATAAAATAAATACACTAATTACCACAAATACAAAAAAGAAAGAAAAAATGTCAGAGTGACTGCTCAAAATTTCCCAGGCAATTTTAGAGGAAAATTTCTAAAAGAAATTCCTTTAAGAAACAGTTAACACCAATTTAACTAAACAACTGTAGAGCATTAATACAAAGAAAGAAAATTTTCACATACTTTACTTTAATCTCATTTGTTAATATAAATTGTAAATAAAATTTCTCAGGGAAATTGCATAAGCACATTAATAGATACATAAGCATGTTTGTTGTCATGTGCCGTCGAGTCGGTTCCGACCCATAATGACCCTGTGTAGGGTTTCCGAGTAGCAGTAGGTGAGCTTGAACTTTGAAGTTCGAACGGCTTTGCAGTCTGATGCATTAACCCACAGTGCCACAACAGGACTCCATGTTTAAGTTTAATTTATTGATAATTCAATAAACTAAAGCAAAGATGGTTTAATATTATTTTTTAAAATCAGATAATTAATAGTAATAGAACAAAAGAGAAAAATCGTAAAACCATCTCTATGTTGTTGTTAGGTGCTATCGAGTTGGCACCGACTCATAGCAACCCTATGCACAGCAGAACGAAACACTGCCCGATCCTGGGTCAACCTCACTACTGTTGCCACACTTGAGTCCAATCCATCTCGTTGAGTCCAACCTCACTACTGTTGCCACACTTGGCCAATCCATCTTGTTGGGGGTCTTCCTCTTTTTCTCTGACCCTCCACCTTACCAAACATGATATCCTTCTCCAGCGACTGGTCCCTCCTGACAATATGTCCAAAGTATGAAAGACGAAGTTTGGCCATCTCTATAGATGCTGGTAAGTCATATAATAAAGTAAAAAGACATTTTTGTTTAAAATTTTTTGAGGAGGGGCAGCGCTTCCCTGACTGGCCAGGACAGGTACACGGGCTCGGAAGAAAGGAGGTGGCGGTATCACAAATTGGGACCCCTGCCTGGTAGACAGACAGCTTTTGGGCAAACATAAAACATTAGGCTGCAACTTTATGAACTTGTTTTTTTGAAGGATCAAACTATTGAGGAGTTACGAGCATTTCTAACTTCCACACGCCTGCTCAGGGCACCTACCCGGAGATGGCCCCGCCCACTGCGGAACCTAGCAGGGCCTGAGCGGAGCCATTCAAAGGGCTGACGCTCTCAGAAAACTAGAGCGGCCACAGGAACCAACACAGTCCATCCCAGGGGGGTCCTGATTGCCACATTGGACATTGCCAACTAGTATATAGGACAAATTGAGGGACTCAGGGCACAGGGAGACAGGGAGAGGCATTTTAGACGTCATCAAAAATGGACCCCATCTGCCTACAAGCCCATCCCCCACCTCTTCGGCCTAGGCCAGCCCTCTGCCCAGCCTCCTAGCCCCAGGCATGCCCAGCAAAGCATCAAGGTTTCACTGTCCGAGCTGAGTAGCAGCTTAATACCAATAACAAAGCACCCCTGCTGTAGTTTAGTCCACCAGACCAAAGCCTTTAGATTTGCAGGAACTGTGGTTCCAGCCCAACAGTTGCTATTGGCAACCATATACTGGGTAGTAGTGGGTCATAATCCACCCCACAGTATCTCAACAAGTAGCAAAGCTCAGAGGGGCTTGAAACAGTGTAAAAACATTATAAACTAACTGAAGAAGCAGAGAGGGCAGGGCTTGCTGGCGGCTAGGGTTAAGGCATAGTGAAGGTCGCCGTCAAAAGTGGCTCGGAATTCCAGGCAGAAAGGAGACAAAACAGAGCGCTGGGATTCGGACCCACAGAGAAAGGAGTGGTTTGGAGGCTAGGAGACGTGTAGCCAGTGAAGTTTGGAGCAGAGACATGAGGTTGCGTACCCTTGAGTCTGCCAGCCAGGCTAGGAGACCTTGACCCACATCCTGGGCAAGACAGAGTGGCTGGACTAAACAGGGGTCTAGAAACACCACAGAAACACTCCGCAGGAACATTTAGGGGGCGAAAAAAATGGCGCACGGTGTGCTTTGCCGATTTTGGGTGGCTCCGATCTTGTTTTTTTTTCCTTTGGTGTCGGGAGTGCGTGCGATCATGGTTTGCCCACATACATCTGGGAGACGGGAGGTGGGGGCTTAGCCAAGTGGCCAGGACCCGCCCCCACCGCTGGTGCTTTCCTCTGCCAGGAGCTTACACACCCAGACCAGGCAGAGACACGGGTTTGGTCTGCCTTTCATCACTGGTTTGAGAGGAAGCCCAGCGTAGTGTTGTGGGTTGAGATGCTGCACTACAAACTCTATTGAATGACAAGGATGGTGGGACAGAGCCGATGGTTCATGCTCACCAGCCTTTCATCGGAAACCTTATACAGGAGACATGGATGTGTGTCCTACTTGGTTGGCTTACATTCACTGGTTTGAGAGGCGACCCATTGTAGCACTGTGGATTGTGGTGTCACTGCAGGGCCTTTTGGTCTGCGGGGTCGGTGGTACAAGCTCATGGATCGCTCCTCGGAGGCCCTGTGCAGGGGACGCGGATGTGCGTCGTATGTGGTCTGCTGTTTTGTTTTCACTGATATGAGAGGAGTCCGGCACAGCGCTGTGGGCTGAGGTGACGCACTGCAGGGCCTTTTGAGCTGCAGGGTCAGTGGTTTGTGC
>NW_006408807.1:2188786-2189323 GCF_000296735.1 Chrysochloris asiatica | reverse complement strand
ATAACATGGATGAACCTTGAGGACATTATGCTGAGTGAAATTAGTCAGTCACAAAAAGAGAAATAATGCATAGGACCACTACTGTAAAAGACTAAAAAAGAAAAAAAAAGAAATTATACTAAAAGGGGGTAGGGGAAAATCTTTGTTGATTGTTGGGAAGTTGGTGACGGGTGGGGGGAAGGGGGACGGGTGGAGCGCAGGGTGGGGACTGGCCACAGGAGAGCTTGGGTGCTAAGGAGGGGGCAATATACAGGGAGGGAGAGGGAAGTGGAGAAACGGGGCAGATGGGAGAATAATTGGGCAGGTTCGAAAGGGCTAAAAAAAAAAAGACTAAGGGAAAGAACCCATACTAAAGGCGGGTGGGAGGGATTCTTTGTTGATTATTAGGAGGTTGGGGGTGGATGAGGGGAGAGAGGGAGAGTTGGAGCACAGGGCAGGGATTAGACACAGGATAGTTCGGGTGCTAGGGAGGGGGCAACATACAAGTAGGGAGAGGGTACAGAAGAACAAAGCAGATGGGAGAACAATTAGACAGGT
>NW_006408807.1:2185212-2185767 GCF_000296735.1 Chrysochloris asiatica | reverse complement strand
CAGCATCATGGATTATTTGCTCAGCATACAAACTGAATAAATAGGGTGAAAGGCATATCTTTCCTGATTGTAAATCATCAATACTTCCTTGTTCTGTTTGAAAAACTGCCTATTGGTCTACATACAGGTTCCTCAAGAGCACAATAAAGATCTGGAATATCCATTCTTGCAATGTTATCTAAGTTTTTTTTTTATTATTATTATTCACACAGCTGAATGCCTTTGCATAATCCATAAAGCACAAATAAATATCTTTCTTAGTATTCTCTGCTTTCAGACAAGATCAATCTGATGTCAACAATAATAGCCCACATTCTCTTATGAATCCAGCTTCAATTTCTGGCAGCTCCTTTTTTTTTTTAATTGTTATTGTGAATTATGTGATAGTTGACATGTGAGGACATCAGCTTCACATTGATCCCATCGTATATTGTTTCCTTGCCATGGTTACAATCCCTTCCATGCATCATCGATCAACCAAAGGCTATACCCAACAAGCCTGCTTCCCTGTCGTCCGCACATCGCTCCTCTCTCTCTCCAGGTCCAAAGTCCCCA
>NW_006408807.1:2160036-2160590 GCF_000296735.1 Chrysochloris asiatica | reverse complement strand
TAGGAAACATCAAGACAAGTGGCCAGGTCCTCTCAAAGCAAACCCCCCTCCAAGACTAAGACTCAACGGAAATGCACGCTAGGATTGGGGACCTCACGCATCACTGATGGGGGGAAGTGGGGTAAAAGCAGCAATGAAGTGACAAGCTAAGCCCTACAATGTTCAGTGGACTTCTGTGGACCCAGTTGGGGACCTGATTGGCAAGCAGTGTGAGCTGGTTGGGCCCAGAGTCAGTGGTGTAGCCACGGAGGACTCGAGAGGAGAGTGGAGCTACCAGCTGATGGGAAGAGAGGGCATGTGCACAGGAGCGCTCACACTTGCAGATGATACCCACGAAACCTGGACCGGATGACTGGATGATCGGAGCTCAACCAGGAGAAGAAAGAAGAGGGGGGAAAAAAAATAAAGAGTGAGCTGATACAATCCAATAAACTTGACCTATACCTATGGAGCAGCAACTCAAAAGAAGGAACAAATCCTTACAGCAAGAAACATTCCCACCCCCTCCACACATAGAGTGGACAGAGATGGGCAACTTGGACATTGGATACTCA
>NW_006408807.1:2158677-2159936 GCF_000296735.1 Chrysochloris asiatica | reverse complement strand
GCAGCGATGAAGCAGCAAGCTAAGCCCTACAATGTTCAGTGGACTGCTGTGGACCCAGTTGGGGACCTGGTTGGCAAGCAGTGTGAGCTGGTTGGGCCCAGAGTCAGTGGTGTGGCCACGGAGGACTCGAGAGGAGAGTGGAGCTACCAGCTGATGGGAAGAGAGGGCATGTGCACAGGAGCGCTCACACTTGCAGATGATACCCATGTGACCTGGACCGGATGACTGGATGATCGGAGCTCAACCAGGAGAAAAAAGAAGAGGGGGGAAAAAAAATAAAGAGTGAGCTGATACAATCCAATGAACTTGACCTATACCTATGGAATTCCCGCCCCCTCCACACATAGAGTGGACAGAGATGGGCAACTTGGACATTGGATACTCAAATGGGAGGGGGGGACTACAAAGGCAAGAAGTGACTGACTTACAAGCATTCAAGAGGGAACCTAGTGCTAGGGGGCATGGAGGAAGGCAGAACCTTCAGTGGGTACTGTTCAATCTGTCTGGGCGGAGCTGATGAAAGGAAATACAGATGGGTAACTCGTGATACTGTAGTGAATAATGCTTATCTGGACTGATTATGAGGGTTGGAAATGCAAAGGTAGACATTTTGTAACAAGGAAGGGAGTGATTAATTCTCCAGGATAGGAGCAGAGGTCCCTGGGACCATCAACGGAGAAGAGCTGAGAGTGGGACCCTACCCAGAGGAACAGAGATGCCTGAGATGGAGACAGAGACGATGACGTGGAGTGATGAAACGGCTGGGGACCTTGGATCCAGAGAAGGAAAGGGACTGTGGGGCAAAAACCGGGGGGTGGGTGGTGGTGGTGGTGGTGGTGGTGGTGGAAGTGTAGGGCCCAGGCTTCTAGGATATACCCTTTGGTCAGTTGATGATGCATGGAGGGGACTGGAACCATGGCAATGAAATGATATACGATGGAACAAATGTAAAACTAAAGTTCTCTCATGTAAACTATCATATAATTCGCAATAAAACATTAAAAAAAAGAAAGAAAGAAAAGACATGCAGACCAACTCAGAAGAGTTTTGAGAACAGAATATTCTTTTTTTTTAAATTATAAAACATTTTTCATGGTGATATTTGTTGTTGTTGTTGTGAAGTGCCATCGAGTCGGTTCCGACCCATAGCGACCCTGTACAGGGTTTCATGGTGATATAGCAGTTATTTATTTATTCCTTATTTTTTTTAAAGGAGCCCCATGGGAGCCAACTTGACAGCACTTAAAAACAAGTGGCAG
>NW_006408807.1:2156968-2158032 GCF_000296735.1 Chrysochloris asiatica | reverse complement strand
GAGAGAAAAGAGGAAGGACTGGCTGCTCTGAAGTTTAAGGAGATGTGTGAATTCCCAAGGTCACACAGGCACTGATCTAGCCACTGGGGTCTATCTAGCACTGAGAGTGAAGCCACCAATTGTTCTGAAGTGCTGGAAGGTGTATGTGAACTCCCAAACTTGCAGCTAGTACCAATTGACCTAGCTTGGATGACTAGCTGAACAGAACAGATTAAGATAAATATGCTTAATACAGTGAGCAAGCATAAACTGGTACAATTTGGTGAACTGGACCTTTGCTTATGGATGCAGTTGCTCAAAATTCCAACCAAAATGGAAGGATTCTTCCTACCAAGGATCAAGTCTGTTTCCTCAGTGCACTGGGGTGATTTTGTTGTTGTTAAGTGCCATCAAGTTGGTTCCGACCCATAGCGACCCTGTATAGGATTTTCCGAGGAGCGACTGGTGAGCTTGCACTGGGTTGAGGGATGGGTAATTTAGACATTGGCTATACAAATGGGGGCTATAAAGGCCCAAAGCGGGCCACTTACAAACTCTGTATACAAGGTAATGTATAATTCCTACTGAATAGTTTCCTCTTTTCCACATGGATTTGGTGAAAAGGGATGATGGTGATAGGATTTTATTATTCAATTGTGAGTAACTGTTAACAGGATTAATTGAGGTTGTCACACTATAGGTCAATGCACTGGACTGCAATGTTGGTTTGAACCACAAGGTCAGTGATTCAAGCTCACCAGCTGCTCCTAGGAAATGCTATATAGGGACGCAATGAGTCAAAACAGGCTTGACAGCACTTAACAACAACAACTGTTAGTGTAGAAGATGTGTAACTAAAAGTGAGTAGTTAATCTTTCATTTCAGGAACAAAGGATCCCAGGGCCATCAAGAAGGAAGAACACGTGTGGAGTATGAGATCCTACCTAGAAAAGTAGCAACAACAGAGACAGTTTCAGAGGCAATGGCATGCAGAGATAGAGTAGCTGTGGACTGAGAAAGGCATGGCTTGCAAAATGTGTCCTTTGGACATTTAAATGAATATATATATATATATATAGTTTTGT
>NW_006408807.1:2154721-2156777 GCF_000296735.1 Chrysochloris asiatica | reverse complement strand
TTCACATTATAAAAATGCCAACTGATTTTTATCAGAAAAATGCAAAGTCCTTGTCAATATTATTCATTTTAAAGAGAGATAAAAAATAAGAGATATCATTTCACACCAGCATTAATAGCAAAGTTCCCCAAATCCAAAACCAACAAATGCTGGTGAAAGTGTTGAGAGACTGGGACCCTCCTACATCACTGGTGAGACTGTAAAACAATCCACCACTATGGAAAGCAGTAGGGAGCTTCCTTAGAAAGTTGGAAATAGAAATACTGTATGACCCAGCAATCACTCTACTGGTATACATCTACAAGAAATAAGAACCAGGACATTAGTAGATATATGCACACCAATGTTCACAATATCAAAAAGATGGAGACAGCCTAAATGCCCATTAATGGAAGAATGGATACATCAACTTTGGTAGATACATCCAATGGAATACTATGCAATGTTGAAAAAGCTGTAAAACATCTCATATCATGGATTTACCTGAGGAGTTTTTGCTGAATGAAAACTAGTCAATATATGAGCCCACTACTGTAAAATCTCAAGAAAAGGTTTATGTGCTTAAAGAAACATTCTTTGATGGTTACCAGGGGAGGGAAGGAAGGGAGAGTAATTCTTTGGTTAAAGGGTAGGCACATAACATCTTGGGTGATAGGGAGGGCAATATGCAAAAAGGGGAAGGTTCACAGAATGACAAAGACAGGTGAAGACACGAGTTATACAAGGGATAAAAGGGATGGAGGCATATAGTGATATATACATAACCTTGGAACAACAGTGTTCTGTGGGTAGATACATGGACACAGAATGGGCTGAACGGGAATGAGAGGAAGAGTGGGAGTATACCCCCAAATAGATATGGGTTTGAAAGAGAAAATTTGTATATGGGTATTTACTTTTGCTGCAAACACACTTATGAATGTGATGAGCAAACAGTGGGCAGAGTGATGAACCATTCTTAGATATTATCAAACATCTTAAGGCAATGGGTTGCTGAGCCTAGGAATTCAGGAACCTAGTCTTAGGGGATACCAAGATCAATTTGCATAACATAGTTCACAAAGACAATGCTATCTATACATACTAGTTTGGTGAGAAGCATCTGGGATCTTGAAAGCTCATGAATGGTCATATAAGGTCTCTCCATGTGCATAGGAAGAGTGATGAGAGTTGAAGATGCTTGGAATCATTTAATGCAGTGAACTAATGGAACATGTGACCATCAGTCTCATCGAATTTGAGACTTGAAGAACTAGATGGTGCCTGGCTACCATTACTAACTGCCCTTACAGGCATTCATTACATTATAAGGTCCTGGATAGAGTAGCAGAAAATGTAGAACAAAATGTAAAATTATAACAAAAGACTGGCTGAGTGGTAAGAAAGAGACTGGAGGAACCAGAGACTGGCCCTCAACCACTCTTCAGGTCTGAAGAGAACACACCCTTGTGGCACAATTTTTAACCAGGTGGTAGATAGGTATATAGGTGGGATAACAACACTAGTGAGGTAGGCTCACCATGGAGTGGTCAATCATTCAAAATCAAAGGGCAGCATTTACCTACGGACAAGTTCAGAAGGGATTCTAAGGTAGGTGGAATGGCAATAGAAAACATAGGGAGGAAGTGGGATAACTGTTGTTGCATGTAGGGGATTGCAATCATCAAGATGAAACAAAATGTAAGGTTTGATGGATGTAAAGTTGATGTTGTTAATTTCCACTGAGTCAGCTTCAACCCATAGTGACCCATATAGGGTTTCCAAGTAGCAGCTGGTTGGTTTGAACTGGCAATCTTATGGTCTGCAGTCCTGTACTTATCCTACAGTGTCACAACTAGTCTCCAAAGAGCCATTGTTGTTGTTGTTCAATGCCGTTGAGTTGGTTCTAACTCATAGAAACCTTGTATAAGGTATCCGTTGAGTGGCTGGTGAGTTTGAACCTCCAACCTAGCGGTTTAAACTAGCCTTGCGGTCAAATGCTGATCTTTGGATAATCGCCACACCAGTACTCCCCAGTAGCCAGTTGTTGTTGTTGTTGTTAAGTACCGTGGAGTCA
>NW_006408807.1:2152450-2153776 GCF_000296735.1 Chrysochloris asiatica | reverse complement strand
GTCGGTTCTGACCCATAGCGACCCTGTATAGGGTTTCCGAGGAGCAGCTGGTGAGCTTGAACTGCCGACCTTGCAGTTCAAATGGCTTTGCAGTCCGGCGCATAAAGGGTAGACACATGTTAACATAGGAAGGCAATATACAATATGAGGGAGGTTAGCAGAAGAATGATGAAGACAGGTGATGACACAGGGTGTAATGCCAGGGTTAAAGGGAATAGGGCTAATACACAACCCCTGTAATACCAGTGTTCGACAGGGAGATATATGGACAGATGTTGTTGTTGTTAAGTGCCGTCAAGTTGGTTCTGACCCATAGCGACCCTGTACAGGGTTTCTGGGACCGTAAATCTTTACGGGAGCAAAAAGCCTCATCTGTCTCCTGCAGAGTGGCTGGTAGTTTCAAACTGCTGACCTTAAGGTTCACAGCCCGATTTGTAACCGACAGGCTGAATAGATATGGGAGGGAGAATGGGAGTATGTCATATATATATAAGGGTTTGGCAGAGGATATTTGGATATGTTTATTTACCTTTGCTGCAAACACAACTAAAAATGTGGTGAAGCATTTGTTATTGTTAAGTGCCATCCAGTCATTTCTGGCTCATAGCAATCATGTATATGGAGTGGCTGGTGGATTTGGACTGCCAACCTTGTAGTTAGCAGTCCAGTGCTTATCCTATAGTATCACAAAGGGGAAAATTGATGAAAACTGAAAAATTACCAAAGATCTTGAGGCAACAAGTTGCTGCACCTGTGGGCTCAGGACCATGATCTCAGGGGACACCATGGTCAATTAGCATAACAGAAAAAATATGTTGTACGTGCTACTTTGGTGAGTAATGACTGGGATCTTTAAAGCTCATGAGCGGTAATCTAAGAAGCAAGCATTTATCTCTCCATGTGTTGAGGAAAGAAAACTGATAAATTTTAGATGCTTGGGATCAACTAGTCACATAGACTAATGGAACATGTGAACATGAGTCTCCACAACTCTGAGAAGAACTAGATGGTGTCAGGCTATCATTGCCAGCTGCTCTGAAAGGGATCACATTAGAGGGTCCCAGATAGAATGGGAGAAAATGTGGAATAAAACTCAAAAAGACCCAGGTTATTGGTTAGACTGATTTTTTTAGAAAACAAAAAATTCAGTCACCCTTCAGGTCTGGAATGAAACTCACCATTATAGCGTAAATTTCAGCCTAGTGTTATTGTTCTTCTTCTTGGTAGGGGGCTATCAAGTCACTACTGACTCATAGCAACTCAACAAGGTTGTTGTTGTTGTAATCTGCCTTGGTTCTATGGGACACTATGGTTCCGACTCATAGC
>NW_006408807.1:2144435-2151940 GCF_000296735.1 Chrysochloris asiatica | reverse complement strand
TCCAACACCATAACTCAAATGCATCAATTCTCCTGCTGTCTTCCATACTCACTGTCCAACTTTCGCATGAATATGAGGTTACTGAAAATACCATGGTTTAGGTCAGGCACACCTTAGTCATAAAACTTACATCTTTGTTCTTGAACACTTTAAAGAGGTCTTGTGTAACATATTTGCCTAATGGAATGTGTCATTTGATTTCTTGACTTCTGCTTCCATGAGCATTAATTATGAATTCAAGGAAAACAAGGCATTTGACAACTTCAATATTTTTTCCAGTTAGTATGGGCATTGTTTATTGATTCACTGTTGAGGATTATTTTTGTTTTCTTTAGAAAACAAAAATTTAGATGCAACACATACTGATGGCTGTGGTCTTTGATCTTCATCAGTATTTTAAGTCCTTTCAGCTAGCAAGGTTGTATCATCTGCGTACCGTAGGTTGTTAATGAGTCTTCCTTCAATCCTGTTGCCATAATTTTCTTCATATAATCCAGTTTCTCAGGTTATTTGCTCAGCATACAGAATGAATAAGTATGGTCAAAGAATACAACCCTGATGCACACCTTTCTTAATTTTAAACTATTCAGTGTTCCCTTGTTCTAATCAAACAACTGTCTCTTGGTCTACGTACAGGTTTCTCATGAGCACAAATAAGTGTTCCAGAATACTCATTCTCCACAATGTTGTCCATAGCTTGTCATGATCAACACAATCAAAAGTCTTTGCATAGTCAATAAAGTCCAGGTAGACATCTTTCTGGTATTCTCTGCTTTCAGCCAAGATCCATCTGACATCAGCAATGATATCCCTCATTCCACATTCTCTTCTGAATCCAGCTTGAACCTCTGGAAGTTCTCTGCCAATGTATGCTTGTAGCTGTTTTTGTATAATCTATAGTGAAAGTTTACTTGAATGTGATACTAATGATACTGTTCAATGATTTTCACATTCTATTGGGTCACCTCTCTTTGGATCTTTTCCAGTCAGCTAGCCAGGTAGTTATCTTCCAAATTTCTTGGCAGAGATGAGTGAGTGATTCCAATGTTTCGTCATTTTGTTGAAAGAGTTCAACTTATATTCCATCAATTCCCAGAGCCTTGTTCTTTGCCAATACCTTCAATGCACCTTGGACTTCTTCCTTCAGTATCACTGGCTCTTGATTATTTGCTATTCTTGAGATGACTGAACATCAACAATTTTTTCTTTTTTGTACAGTTACTCTTCCATTTTCTTTTGATGCTTTCTGAATCATTATTTTACCCATTGTTGTTGTTAAGTACCATGGAGTCAGTTACTACTCATAGTGACCCTGCACAGGGTTTCTGAGGCTGTAAATCTTTACGGGAGCAGAATGCCTCATCTTTCTACCGTGGAACCGCTGGTAGTTTTGAACTGCTGGCCTTGAGGTTGGCAGCTCGACTTGTAACCACTATGCTACCAAAGCTCCTTCATACTCCTTCAATACTTAAAGTTGAAGCTTGGATATTTTCTTCAGTTCCCTCAGCTTGAGAAATGCTGAGCGTGTTTTTTCCTTTTGATTTTCTAACTCCAGGTCTTTGCCCAATTTGTTTTACCATTTGACTGTCTTCTCGAGCTGACCTTTGAAACTTTCTGTTCAGCTCTTTTACCTCCTTATTTCTTCCATTTGCTTTAGCATCTCTATGCTGGAAAGCAAGTTTCAGAGTTTCCTCTGACATCTGTTTTGATCTTTTTCTTTTTTCTTGTATTCGTAATGATCTTTTGCTTTCTTCCTGTATGATATTCTTGATGTCATCCACAACTCTTCTAGTCTTAAGTCTTTAGTGTCTAATGCATTCAATCTGTCCTTGATAAGCATTTCAGTGACTATATATCTGAAAGCAGTCCATATATTCTTCTTCGTCTGTCTTTGTCTGGAAGCTCAACTAAAACCTGGCCATCGTGGGTGACCCTCTTGTTATTTAAAGTACCTGTGGCATAGCTTCCAGAATGACAGCAACATGTACATCACCACAGTACCACAAACTGACAGACGAGTGATGGAGCCAAGCAGGGGAACATGCTCACAATGGAATGGTCAACCAATCAAGATAAAAAAGAAAACATTTACCTAAGGACAAAGTTCAGAAGGTTGGGAAGCATGGTGGAACGGAAATATGAAACACAGTGAGGAAGTGGGATAAGTGTTGTTACATCAGATGATTGTATTCATTGAAAAGAAACCAAATGTATGATTGGTTGAATATTAAACTGATCATCTGCTCTGTAAACCTTGACTCAATTCAGTAAACACTGTGAAAACAATAAAAAACAGAATAAATGCACTATAAGTGTATTACATGTTCTACTGTCATCTGCATAAATATGCTTGTTGTTGTTAAGTGCCATAGAGTCGATTCCGACCCCTAGCGACCCTGTACAGGGTTTCCGAGGAGCAGATGGTTGAGCTTGCACCACTGACCTTGCAGTTAAAACGGCTCTGCAGTCTGACACATTAGCCCACAGCGCCACACCAGAACTCCTATGCTTGTGTATATCCTACATTTGTAGAAACTCTTGAAAAGAGACCGGAAAAGCAGTCTGTATGGTTGGGTATAGAAATAAGAGGAAGACTTAACTTTTATAGTACACATTTTTTGCTTATCTCTTAGATTTGCAATACACGCATGTATTTAAATAATATACTCATTAATTTTCATTCAAAATTTGAGAAATAAAAATTGGTCACTAATAGATATTCAAGTAGACATAAGACTGCCAAGTAAGCAGACTGGCTCTCTATAACTAGACTTTTAGTTTTAGGATCTTTTGATTTTTTAGTTTTGATTTTAGTTTTAGAGTTGTTTCTTTTGACTTTGTTTTTTCTTGTGCCGACAGTTTGATCATTTCCCAAGAATTTAGAACAACTAAATCATTTACCACCACATGCCTGTTAGTTGTCATAGAATGGTAGGTTGCTTGTTTCTATGATGCTGGGTAGATAAGTATTAGTAGAGCTTCCAAACTAATACAGACTAGGAACAAAGTCTCATGACTTAGTTACGAAAACCCTGTGGACCACAGTAGACTATTATGAGAGACAGGGTTAGGATACGAGCCCCCAAGGTCGGAAGGCGCTCAAGTTCCACAACCGTGATCATGAACTCAGTAGACCAGTGATGGTCACGATGGCGCACGACCAATGTTTCATTCTAATATGGAGTCTCCATGAGTCAGAACCAACTAGCCAACTAATAACAAAGCCATTTCCATTCTATGAGAACTTTCTAAAAAGAATATCAACAGCAAAACACCTCTTTTCTTTGTGATGGACCAGAATAGAGGCAGAGGGCAGGAGACAAAGAGAGAGTATAAAAAACTCCTAAAAGCCAGGCCTTCCTGATCGGGAGATGCCATGCAATCTTCACAAACTGTCTAGCCGTTGTTAACTATCTAAGTTAAGGAAAGTCATAGGGATGAGAACATTCTGCTTGTCTTTTGACACCAGAAGTCTTTATATTGCTTCTTGGACCTCCCTACCTTACCAGCCCACAAAAACCCTGTTTACATCCTGCCTTTCAGTTTAATTACATTTCACATTATAATGATTCCATTTAGAAATGTCATGTGTCCTCAAATAAGCACGCAAAACCCAACTCATGTAAATTTTAGAACCAAGATTTGTGAAATCATATTGTCCAGGTGTGTTATTGCATTACCATGAAATTGCATTGTTTTCTAGTGTAGGTTATCTGTTTATTCTTAAGTTATTCTATTACGTTTGGATATGAAAAATAACACTAGGCTTTTCAATACAAGTCACCAGTCTGGCATGGCTGATGTGTTGTTTTCATACATTTTTATGATGTTCCTATAGTAAACATAATTTAATAAAGTCAAAGCACACTAAATAAATAATTGCATCTAGAAAAGCAATAAAAACAAATAAAATTAGTACTTTCATAAGTGGAAAAGGTACTTCAATTACTGCTACAAGCAACAACCCACCATAAAATGTGTAGAATCATTTCCCTTATGCATATTTCTAGAATATAATAATTTGATTGAAGATATGAGGTAGCACACAAGAGGCCCAAAACTGTGAAGTGTATACAGTTTCCAACAGAAGATGCATGACATAAATCTTTGTAATCTTTAAAGAACCTATCGTTTAGCTAGTGTGCACACTTGGCTATAGCCATCAACCATGTGTTTAATTACCTTTCCCGAGCATGTTTAACTGGAAATAATTTTCTAACAACCAATCAAAGGGGAAAAATTTATAACCCTCACCAGTTCTCACCAAACTACCTTTGTTTGCATTGAGGTTTTAGTGGAAGGCTTAGGTGCATCTGAAAGGTAGTTTAAAAACAAAATTATTGGCATATTAACAAGACTTAAAACAGAAGCTAGAAAGAGAATGTAAGCAGTTAAAGCAGGTGGCTGTAATGGGGTCGAACCAGGTCCAGGGGCCTACTGCAACACCCTATTATCTGTGTTTCAGGTGATGCGACTCTACTGCACCTCACAAGTAAAATCCCAATTGGAACTTCAGCTAAAGAACTTGAGTACAGCAAGTAGCTTTCTGAAGTTGACCTTTCTATTTGACCCAGTAAGCCCCCATGCTACTCTTAGGGGTGCAAGAAGTACAGAAGTGTATACAGGGGCATTAACACTCAAAACAGATTTAAATAATCTTGAACGAACTGTTCAGAAACACCAATGAGGCAATTTTTAGACTCTACTGAAAACACAAATGCAACTGCCAGAAGTACGGTTTCCAGACTTCAAATCTGAAGCTCTCCTCTTACATTTCGATGCTGTTGTACAGACTGGGAGGCAGGAAGGGGAAGGAAAACACAGGAGAAATGGGCCAACTTCCAGAAGTTTTGATAAAGCCCCTCTGAGAAGGTTATACACCAAAATAACCAAACCCATGGCCAGTGAGTAGATTTGGACTCTGGAGCTATAAACCTTTACGAAAGCAGAAAGTCACCTCTTTCTGTGGTGGAGAGGCTGGTGCACTTTAACTGCTGACCTTTCATTAACAGTCCAGCTCTAATAGGACTCCTTTTGAGAAGGTGCTAGAACTTTCTAAATACATGAGAAGCAATTCCACGTATTTCACAGAACTGTTTGTTTTATTTTCCTTTTCAGCCAGCTGTCAGAGATTTCTGGTCTGTTTCTTACTCTGTTCCTCAAATAAAGGTTTGGCATTTGTGTTCACCAGGCATTGGTGGTTCAATGGTAGCCACCACCCAACTGTCAGTGGAGACTTTCATGGTGCTATGGTGATGAACAGGCTTCAGCAGATACTCTAAATAAAGGAGAAAGGCGTGGTCATCCATTTCCAAAAACCAGCCACCGAAAACCCTGTGTGGCTCACAATAGCCCAGTTCCAGTGTGCATGGGTCGCCATGAGATGGGGGCCAACTCAATGGTTGTTGTTGTTGTTAAGTGCTGTCAAGTTGGTTCCAACCCATAGCGACCTTGTATAGGGTTTCCAAGGAGCAGTTGGTAAGCTTGAACCACCGACCTTGCAGTTCAAATCAACCTTGCAGTAGGGCTCATTAGCCCACAGAGCCACACCAATAATATCACACCAGATGCCAGCTAGTCATCCCTTCACTGTGAGCTGCTAGCACCCTGGGCAGGGTAGTACAAAACTCACACACCCCTTCCTCTTTATGGATTGTTGTTGTTGCTAAGTTCTATTGAGTCGGTTGTGACCCACAGTGACCTTGTATAGGGTTTCCAAGGAGCAGCTGGTGAGTTTGAACTGCCAACCTTGCGGCTCAAACTGACATCGCTGCCCAGCACATTAACCCACAGCGTCACACAGACATGCAAGTCCTGAGAGAAACTAGCCAGTTCTACTAAGTCAGGCTGTTTGACCACCAGCCTGGTTCCCCCTCAGCCACTCTGCATTGCCTCTGAAGTCACTGTTTTCATTGTCACTCTTAATACTGATGACATAAAAGATGCAAAACTGCAGGAAAAAGAAAGTCTGCTTCAGGTAGAGTGTAGGGTGAGGTTTGGGGAAATTTCTGTATCAAAGAGCTTCTGACTTGGAAAGAGAAAGACTGTGCTGGTGGCACTTTGGTTGTTTAAATGATTACATCTATTCCTGAGTGTTTTTGTGTACATCCTTCCCACCACCCCCACTCCCAAAAAAAGCATATACTGAAAAAGGGGGGGCTTCAGAGCTATGGAAGTGGCAATCAGTACCTGTGTGCTCAGCCTTTCTGGGCAAGGGCTTTTGTTCCTGCTCAATAAAAATAAATGCACTAGATTGTACAACTTGAACTAACAAGAATGAAAACCAAGATCAGGACAGTGGAGAGGAAAAATGGGAACTGGGTTTCATGGCTTTCTGAACCACTGTAGGAGTCCTGGGGTAGCACTGTGGGCTAATGCATCAGACTGCAAAGTCGGTTTGAACCACAAGGTTGGTGGTTCAAGCTCACCAGCTGCTCCTTAGAAATCCTATACAGGGTCGCTATGGGTCGGAATCAGCTTGATGGCATTTAACAACAAACGACTGTAGGATAAGCACTGGACAGCTAACTGCAAGGTCTGCAGTTCAAACCCACCAGCCACTACTCAGAAACCCTAAACAGGTTCCCTATTGGTTGAAACTGACTTGATGACACTTAACAACAGCAACAAGAACATGCAGGCTCCTGCAAAACACTTCTTCATGAAGACCACGTTGGATGTGTAAGTGGAATTAAGTTACAGGAATAAAAGGAAAACACAATTGCAGCCACTGCAAGTTCTCCAATGTCAGAAGTTCAGTTGGGTAATACCATTCTCACAGCAACATACCAATAAGTAGGACATGGGGATGTTTATACTAACATCACCTTGGAGTGAAAAAATGTGATTGTCCTTCTATAGCTCAGTACTATCAGGAATCTATTTACCCAAGAGAGAATGACATGCTGTTGGGGGGCAGTCTTCCTCTTCCTCCTTTAAGGTAAGTGCTCATTTTTTATTCAACAGAGGAGTGCCTGGTTTAAAAAACAAAGCAGCTTTCCCAAACAACATCCAGTGCACAGAAAATTATGTCCATCTAAGAAGTTGAGGATGCACATCAAGTCAATTCTCCTTGATAGTGGGTCCTCCGTGAGTACTTACAGTCCTCTGCTCTGTAGTTACACACTCAAGAAGGCAAACCACCACAGTCCCTATCAGTACAAATAGAACCAACATGCCTTGGCGATGAGCTTGGCTTCATTTTGAGTTCCACCGGCCTGTCAAATGACATACATATTTATAGTTAAACTTTAAACAGGCTATGAAAAGGAAATGTAGAGTTCTTTGATGTTAAACAGAAATAAAACTTTCCAACACAGGGATATTAAATGAAGGCATAAGAGAGACAATTCAGACATGACTTTGGAAGTAGCAGTGTGATGGTTAAAATTCAGTTCTCTCAGTCCAGAAGCAGCAGTGTGGTGGTTAAGATTCAGTTGTCTCAGTCCAGAAGCAGCAGTGTGATGGTTAAAATTCAGTTGTCTCAGTCCAGAAGCAGCAGTGTG
>NW_006408807.1:2136829-2144335 GCF_000296735.1 Chrysochloris asiatica | reverse complement strand
ATTCAGTTGTCTCAGTCCAGAAGCAGCAGTGTGATGGTTAAAATTCAGTTGTCTCAGTCCAGAAGCAGCAGTGTGGTGGTTAAGATTCAGTTCTCTCAGTCCAGAAACCCAGTAACTGAATACTGCTTGGCACAGCAAGAATTCTGCAAATGGTAGTTCATTTTCACCATTTCACTCAATCTTCACACCAGTTATATGAGGTGAACCCAATTATTATGCGTACTTTACAGATGAGAAAACAAGGATACGAGGAAAAAGAGAGAAGCATTTATGGAAATATAAAAACACTGTCTATATAAAGTTGCATGTCTGCAAAAAAAGGCTTGTCACTTATTCAGGGCTACATGGCCGTTGGGAGGTGGAGTAAAGATTCAGGTCGTGCACCCAGCAACAACAAGTGCTAGCCACCAGGGCCCTGGTGTACATTTCTGTGCCCCAGTGAGCTGGGCAGCAGACAACATTGCTTCACTGGAAGTAGATGGGAAGATATCACTGACAAAATTTATGAACCAGTTCAGAGCAGCCTGTGCCACTCATTTGGCAACATAAGTACCAAGTACAGTGGAAGCTCCTCATCAGAGAATGAGTCCCCAGTGTGTGGGATGTGTGGGGGTGGGGGAGAGTAGAGGCCACCAGGGCATAGAATCCAGAAGCACTGCAAAGGTAGATGTAATGGAACTATCACTTAATGGTGAGGTGATGGAGGAAGGAGTCCCAGGGATGTCTCAGGTGATCCTTCACCTCTCATCACAAGCTCCCTTCCAGGACTATTAGCATCCAAGCCTGGAACAGGTGGTACCTCTGACAGCATGGTACTGAGGAGCAGGTACAGACTCTGCTTTGACCAAGCTACCTACCCTGACTGAAGGTTAATTGCTGGACAGGTCAAAATATGAGACTAGGTGCCAGGTGGGGTAAATAGAAGAAATTTCTAAGTAACTGCTGATGTCACATATCAGTACTAGCCTCCTCATCTCCTTGAGCCCACTAATCCAATGAGACTGTCTCAAGCAGCATGACTCCTGTAGACTGCTATAGCACTCAGACGACAGGGCTGGGACTCAACTGCACTGCTCAGATCCATGAGTCAGTTATAGGAGCTGTCTACATTTGAGCCAGGCTATTGCACATGCAGGCCTAGGCACTTTCTAAGACAGCATCCACACCTCCCAGCTGCTTCAGCCATCTATAAACCTTGGGATTCAATCTTCTAGATTCCCACCCCAGTGACTCTCTTAGTTTACCCAGTGGCAAATGGTCAAAAGCCAACGTTTATTTTCTAGGACCCTAGAAGAACTAGAAAAATAGACACAAGATCTGAAACTCAGGTGAGAAGCCTTGGAAGGAGATATGGTTTTCAAATGCCTAACCACGTTTGTTGGCACCTATGGCTTAGATGAAATCAAGAGCAGAAGCAAATCCACATCACACTCTGCAGTCCGGAAGATACAAAGAATGTTTAGCAAAATACATTCTCAGAACAAATATGATATGACAGTCAGTCACAAGTCCAGGCTAATTGCTCTGGGAACAGACAGGCGTGACCAACTGCAGATCCTGCTAAAGCCATCCACAGAGAAGCCTGGGGTAAAATATCATCAGCAAAAGTGCTCAGATGTCCTCAGACAAAAGAGTGTCTTTCAAGTTTACCATCTTATGTTTTAGAAGTGAAAATGTAATTATAGATAATGATGTTAGGTAGGGTTCTGATACATGAAACTTTTCATAATCCTACAGTAACTGCTCTCGTGATCTAATGCTATAATTCATGTTCTCTTCCCTGTGGACTGCAGATATACATATTCCTAATTGCTTTCCACAAGTGCTTTTACTGATAGCATTATTCAAGAGGATGTTTATGCTTAGAAAAAGTGAAAGTGTTAGATCATCTACTACTACACAGGGGTCCAGTCCAAGGATTCTGAGAATTTACTGACATTTTTAACACTTTCCTAAAGTTATCAATCTACTGGTGCGTAAGAGCAGACTCTTACATAGAGAAAAAAGAACCATTTACTTAGTTGTGTGACCTTGAGAAAGTTACTTAACCTCTCTGAGCCTTGTTTCCTCTTCTACAAAGTGAGGATAACTATAGTATAAACATCACTAGGCTGTTTTAAGGATTAAATGCATTAATATATGTCATTTACTTAGAAAAGTACATAGTAGGTATATAGTAAATACCACTTGCCAGACTGCAAAGCCGTTTGAACTGTAAGGCTGGCAGTTCAAGCTCACCAACTGCTCCTCAGAAATCCTATACAGGATTGATATGGGTCGGAACCAACTTGACGGCACATAACAACAACATACATGCAAGTGTTCTATTATTAATAATACTATTAAAACCAAAACCAAACCTATTGCTGTTGACTCAATTTCAACTCATAGAGAACTTACAGGACAGTGTAGAACTGCTGCAAGGTCAGTTTGAACCGCAAGGTTGGCAGTTCAAAACTCACCAGCTGCTTCATGTAAATCCTATACAGGGGTCACTAAGAGTCAGAACTGACCTGATAGCACTTAATAACAACAACAATCTTTACAGAAGTAGACTGCCACGTCTTTGACTGGTGAGTTCAAAGCAATGACATTTCAGTTTGGAGTTCTTGGATGGTGCAAATGGTTAACATGCTTAGCTGCTAACCAAAAGGCTGGAAGTTCAAGTCAGATGCATCTTAGAAATTTAATATAAAAAAAAAAAAATAAACTAAATATCAACCACTAAAATCCCTCTTCTGACAAACATGGAGTAGCTGAGTTGGAATGAACTTGGAGGTAAGTGGTGATTACTATCATTACTGATTCCTAGTAAATGTTGGGGGCCTGGCATAGTGCTGTAGGATATGCACTAAATGGTTAACTACAAGGTAAAGGGTTCAAATCCACCAGTCAGTCCCTGGAAACCCTATACAGGGTCGCTATGAACTAGAACTGACTCAATGGCTTAACAACAACAGTATGTTATATACCAACTGTTCATTCAAAGATCCTTAGGGAAACATCACATGGCAGGCAGTCCTGGGCCTCAGGCTGGTACCAAATAAATCCAATGATTTTTCTTTCTTTCCCTGTAGTAATTAAAAAAGATTGTCGATCTCAAAACATATGTGAAACCATGCCACCCCCTTCCGTACACCATTCTCCTGTGTATTCTTATCACATTTAGAAGAAACTCAAATCCCTTATCAAGATGGCCAGGCCCTGAGTGATCTCACCAGGGTCCCCTTCTGACTTCATGCAGACCATTCTGGTTCACACAGGATTCAGCCACATGGTCTCATGCTTTCTGGACACACTTGACTAGCACTCCTTGCTCAAGGCCATCTTTCAAGCTTGCCGTGGCTCTGCTCTCTACCTGGAATGTTTCCCACAGTACTGTGTCTCAGGTTGGTGCCTAATAAATCTCCTTGTTTTTTCCTTAGTTGTGGGGAAAGATGGTGTGCTCCCCTCTGTGGTCTAATGCATAGCCCCTGCCCATAGACAACTTTCTTGGCCCTCACAGTACGTGTCACCCCTGGTATGTCCAATGAGCTAGTTCCTGACTTCCCAACTACCATGTCACAATAGCACCCAATGTTCACGTAGTGCAACAACAACACTGTGCAGAAAGCACTCTGATTATCATCTTCATTTTACACATGAAGAAATGAAGGAAAAGAAATGGCACACCACTAACTTCTTCGAAAGCAGTGATTGTCAAACTTACTCAGTGCTGTATAAGGGATGTGCCAGTAAATGCTTAGCAATTGGCTCTCTAAAAAAGCTCCTCAATCATAGAGTTTTCTGATTAAATGGATTTACAGGAATGCTTCCAGTAACACTAATAGCAAGCTACCAAAGAGAATGGCCCTCTCAAGCCTGTCACTGCCTGTACTCCTAAGTCCTGAACCAAGTATAACCTGGCCAACGGAATCAGTAGGGACTAGTAGGTGGGGTGCACTGTACTGGATAACACTATTAGAGGAGGTGACACCAAATGACTGTCTAAAATTTTTTGCACAGTATCATTTTTTAATAAAATGTATCCCAGTACTTAATTATAACAATTAAAACATTCTTATAAGTATAGCTTATATGTATCAGTATGCTTACAAGGCTACAATCCTAGGCTAATTAACCTTTTTGTAACTTTGTACTGTATTTCAGCCAGACCTGTCATTATTATGCAATTACAGTGATACTTCAAGTCACGTGGTTTTATCTGCGTGAGCTATAATTTATGCTATTGTTTTTGTTGCTATCAGTTTTAGAGTCACTGATTTTGTCAAAGTTACATTATTGTGGTAAGTAGTATTTGTGAGGATTTCTGGTGTGAGTCTATGGGATCAGCACTGGACTGTGAACCACAGGGTTGGCAGTTCAAACTCACCAGCTGTTCCTCAGAAATCCTACACAGTGTGGCTATGAGCGGGAATGGACTCAACAGCACTAAGCAACAACAAGTATTTGTAAACCTCTAGTCCTGGTGTGGCGCTGTGGGTTAACGCGCCAGACTGCAAAGTCATTTCAACTGCAAGGTCAGCAGTTCAAGTTCACCAGCTACTCCTTGGAAACGCCATATAGGATTGCTATGGGATGGAATCGACTCGACAGCACTTAACAACAACAATCAATGATTTTGGAATACTGAAGTAGTAATTAAAGGGAAAGAAGAAGAAAAATCAACATTCATTTCTGATGAAAACACTCAGCAAAGTAGGAATTGCAGGAGTTTTTCTTAACATAATTAAGAGTATATATACAAATGCAACAGCCAATGTGACCCTCAGAGAGAAAAACTGAAAGCATTCTCTTTGCGAACAAGACCCAGACAAGGATGTCCTATAGCCATTCCTATTCAATATTGTGTTGGAAGTCTTAGTCAGTGCTATAAAGCAAGAGATCCAAATTGGTAAAGATGAAGTAAAACTTCATTTTCAGCTGGCATATGGCAGGATACAAGATCAAGATACAAAAACTGACTGGATTCCTAATGCAGTGGACGGCAAAGTCAGTTTGAACTGCAAGGTTGGCAGTTCAAGCTCACCAGCTGCTCCTGGGAAACCCTATACAGGGTCACTATGGGTCGGAACTGACTCAACGGCACTTAACAACAACCCTAATAAAAACAGCTCTGAAAAGAAAATTATGAAAACACTGCCATTTACAATAGCCACCCAAAAGATGAAATACTTAGGAATAAGTCTAACCAGAGAAACAAAACACTTACACAAAGAAAACTATAAATCACAACTATAAGAAACCAAAAAGGAGCTCTGGTAGTGTAGGGGTTACGAACTGGGCTGCGAATTGCAAGGACAACAGTTTGAAACTACCAGCTGTTCCGCGGGAGAAAAATGTGGCTTTCTGCTCCCGTAAAGATTTACAGCCTCAGAAACCCTGTGCAGGGTCGCTATGATTCGGAACTGACTCCACGGTACTTAACAGCAACAACAACATAAGAAACCAAAAGAGAGTCACAAAAATGGAAGAATATGCCATGCTCAAGAATAGGAAGACTCCGAATACCTGACCAAGCACGCTCAGAGGATAGTTCCAGAACTCTGAACCACAAATAAAGGCGTATTTATAAGGTTGGAAGGCTTACAGCTGGGGGAATTTGTGGCAGAAGCAAGAGATCCATTGATTTCTAGTTCAGGATGCTCAGCTGCTCCAGGAGCCGCCATCTTGGGTGAGACCAAGCAGGGGAAGAATCGGAGCAGACACAGAGGCCTGACAGAACTGCAGAGATAAAGGTGTGGACATTCTTTTCTTTTGGTTTCTGTTCATTGGTCCCTTGCTGTCTGCTCACCTCCATTCTGGTGACTATAGGGGTGACTGAGCTAGTGGATACCCCAGCCCCACCCTTGGAGCATTCTACCACGCATGTGCACAGATATCCTAGAAATTTAAAGAGACAGTTTCCACTTAAAACCAAATGGCCACAGCCAGCCCTGAACTGTTTATAACTAGAAAAAAAAGCCTGAACAGGGATTGTGGAGCGGAACGAGCAGACAAAAAAGGAAATACACCAAAAATTAAATTCTAAGTTACGTCAAAATGACCAACAGTGGCATCTTGAAATTTCTCAAGAAGAAGAGTGAAAAGGGAAGCCTATTTCCTCATCACATCTGCCTGGAGGCATTCAGAAAGCATAAAAAACACCAAAATACATACACAACTAAGTATTAAGGCCACAGATAACCCCTGAACATGCCCCCAAAACAGAAGTAGATGACCATATTTGCACATGTCCAGAAACGAGATAAAGTGACAGGCAAATGAGCTGGAAGTAGACCTACACTCCATACTGGAAGATGGGCAGGCTTTGGAAATGCTGGAGAAGGAATTCAGAAAAATCATTATAAAATGTATCAAAACACTATACAATAGAGTTGAGAAAAATAAGGAAGAAGTCAGGAAAGTGTTACAGGAACAATCAAATAAGATAAATAGAGCATTGGAAACAATTCAAAACCTACAGAGAAAGGTGCAAACAATTAATAACAGAATATCAGAAATGGATAATACACTGAAAGGGCAAAGGAGTAGAACTGAAGAGATAGAAGCCAAAACTAGTGAGCTAGAAGATAAATCTCTCAACACTATTAAGGTAGAAGAACAAACACAAAGAAGGATAAAAAAGTCTGAACAAGGTCTAAGATTCATGTTGGATAACATGAAGAGGAATAACATAAGAATTATTGGCATTCTAGAACAAGAACAATCACACAAGCCCACAGAGGAGATAGTTGAAGAGCTTCTGGAAGAAAATTTTCCTAACATCACTAAAAGATAAGCATTCAAGAAGCTCAATGAACCCCAGGATGGATAGATCCTAAAAGACAATCACTAAGACGTATAATAATCAAGCTCTCCAAAATCAAAGATAAGGACAGGATCTTGAAAGCAGCTAGGGAAAAGAGAAGTATAACATACAAAGCAAGCAAATCAGATTAAGCTCGGATTTCTCAACAGAAATCATACAGGCCAGAAGGCAATGGGGAGACATATATAAAACCCTGAAATAAAAAAATTGCCACCCAAAAATCCTCTACCCAGCAAAGCTGTCAATCAAATATGATGGTGTAATCAAAACATTCCAGGATAAACAGAAGCTAAAGGATTTTGCCAAAGCCAACGCTGCTATGAAAAACATCCTAAAGGAAGTTCTGTGGACTGAGAACCAACAAGAACAGAAAACAAATACAGAATGACATATGTGGCAGCATAAACCTGAACTCAGTCGACAAACAGAAGAGTCAAGAACAGAATAAAATTATAAACACAGAGGATCTGGGAGGTCAGTCTATGACCAAACAATTACAATGTGAAAGAAGGTAAACACAGAGGAACAGAGATCCAGGTGGTGGGAAGGGTCAGGTAGATTACTGGATAAATTAGACTATCTTAAGTGGAGGGAAGAACTAATGGAATATAAGGTAACCACAATGGGGTTGGGGTGGGGGGTTTACTTTGGGTGTTGGGGAGGGCAATACAAGAAGGGGAGAGGAGGCAGAAGAA
>NW_006408807.1:2133830-2135658 GCF_000296735.1 Chrysochloris asiatica | reverse complement strand
ATGGAGGGGATTATAATCACTGTAATGAAACAAGGTTTGTTGAATGTAAAACTGATGCTATGCCCTGTAAACTTTCACTGAATCCACAATAAAAACCTTAAAAAAAAAAAGAATAGGAAGACTTAACATTATGAAAATGTCAATACTACCCAAAGCAATCTATAGATTTAACCCAATCCCAATCCAGAGTCCAACATCATTATTTAAGGAAATGGAAAAAATGAACTTTATATGAAAAGGAAAGAGACCTTGGAGAAGCAAACCTTCTTCTTTAAGAAGAAGAACAAAGTTAGAGGCCTCTCACTCCCTGATCTCAACATTTACTACACAAACACAGTGGCCAAAACAGTCTGGTATTGATATAATGAAATATACATAGATCAGTGGAACATAATTATGAATACAGAAGTAAATTCATCCACGTAACACTCAACTGATCTTTGACAAGGGTCAAAACACATTAAATGAAAAAAGATAGTCTCATTAAAAAATGGTGCTGGCTAAACTGGAAATTCATTTACACCATATATAAAAGCAAACTCAACATGAATTATAGGCCTAAATGTGAAACCTAGAACTATAATTATCATCAATGAAAAACTAGGGACAGATTTAGGGGCTCTGAAACATGGCACACATACACTACCAAAAATTACTAAAAACACACATATAGCAGCAGACAAAATAGATGGCTGATGTGCATCAAAAGATTTTGCAAAGGGAACCAACAGACTAGGAAAAAGGTTTTTTTGCAACAACATATCAGACAAGGGACTACTCTCTAAAATTTATAGAAACGACAAAACCTCTAAAAGAAAAAGACAATTAAAAATGGGCATAGGAAATGAACAGGCACTAAACCACAAGATATTCGGGCAGCCAACAAACTTATGAAGAAATGTTCAAGATCATTAGCAATTTAGGAGATGCAAATCAAAACAACAATGAGATATCAATCTCACACCAAAATAGAAAATAGAAAACAACAAATGCTAGCAAAGGTGTAGAGAGGCTGGGACCCTCCTACATTAATGGTGGGACTGCAAAATGGTTCAGCCATGCTAGGTATTTCCCTAGAAAATTGGAAATAGAACCACCTTATGATTCAACAATCACCCTACTTGGTATATATCCACAAGAAATAAGAAACAGGAGGAGAGGGGCTTCCAGTGCTTCTCTGACTGGGCAGCACAGGTGCGCAGGCTCCGGGGAAGGGTGGGTGGTATCGCACAGAGGAGGCCCCACCAGGTAGACAGACAGCCTTTGGGCAAATGTAAGACTTTAGCCTCCAATATTGTGGACTTGATGTTTTGAAGGGTCGAGCTGCTGGGGAGTTGTGGGCATTTTGGGCCTCTGCCCGCCTCCACTCGCCTGTGCTCAGCTCCCACTCTGGGACTGCATACATGGCTTGAGCGGACCCGTTCGGTGGGTGGGTGTGCCTAGAGAGCTGGCGGGGCCACAGGAACTGACACAGACCTTCATGAGGGGGGAGGGGCCTCATTGCCACGGGAGGCGCTGTTGGGCTGGGTGCCCACGACGCAGGGAGAAGAGAGAGACATTTTTTGATGTCGTCAGACAGGGACACCATCTCCCTGCAGCCACTAATCCTGCCCTGCACGACCTCTGCCTAGGTTAGCCTTCTGCCCAACCTCCGAGGCTCAGGCCCGCCATTCAAGGCACAAGCCAGCACAAGCAGAGACGCTTTGAGATGGGTTTTTACCACCAGCAACAAGGCAGCTGTGGCTCTGCGGGTTAAGGGACCAGACTGCAGGGCCTTTTGAACTCCAAGGTCGGTGGTTCGAACCCACCAGCTGCTCCTTATAAAAAC
>NW_006408807.1:2124709-2125776 GCF_000296735.1 Chrysochloris asiatica | reverse complement strand
ATATTATGCTACATTGAAGAATAACAAGGAAGCGGCAAGCCACCGCATAACATGGATGAACCTTGAGGACATTATGCTGAGTGAAATTAGTCACAAAAAGAGAAATACTGTATAGGACCACTACTGTAAATGACTAAGAAAAAGAAATTATACTAAAGGAGAGTAGGGGGAAGTCTTTGTTGGTTGTTGCAAAGTTGCTGATGTGGGGGGAAGAGGGGAAGGTGGAGTGCAGGGCGAGGATTGGACACAGGAGAGCTTGGGTGCTGGGGACGGGGGCAATATACAGGGAGGGAGAGGGAAGGGGAGAAACGGGGCAGATGGGAGAACAATTGGGCATGTTTGAATGGGCCAAATGGGACAGAGATAAAGGATGATATATGCACAGCCTTGGAACTGCAGGGCTCTGAGATACAGGGATCGAGTCATGGCTGGCATGGGGGGGGGGGAGCGATAATCATGTTAAGATGCTTAACTGTTATTTTTTGTTTGTTTGTTTTTTTAATCTTGGTTTCCCTTGCATTATAATACAGAGTAGACACTGGAGAGGGAGAGAAAGGAATAGTCAGAAACATCACACTAGAAAGCTTGTAAGTCAGTCTTCTGCCTATGACTGATTGGAATATCTAAAATGGGGCTACAGTGAACCCAGTGAACGAGGTTTCCTGCAGAGCCTCTGTAATACATAAAACTATAGGTAGAAACTGGAACCACATCCAGATCTCCAGAGATGAGAAAGCTCCACTTGAAAGGATGAGCAGACCAGCCTGGAGAGGCTAGAAGAATAAAAGATACCTCTTGAAAGAAAGACCTGCAAGAAAAATGGAGGCAGATGGACTGTTACTACAAGATCAAACAAATCGCTTCCCTAGGAAGCATCAAAGCAAGTGGCCAGGTCCTCTCAACGCAAACCCCCTCCCAATACTAAGACTCAACGGAAATGCACGCTCTGATTGGTGACCACACACATCACCGATGGGGGGAAATGGCAGCAATGAAGCGGCAAACTAAGCCCTACAATGTTCAGTGGACTTCTGTGGACCCAGTTGAGGACCTGGATGGCAAGCAGT
>NW_006408807.1:2099144-2123785 GCF_000296735.1 Chrysochloris asiatica | reverse complement strand
AAAACATTAAATAAATAAATAAGAACCAGGACATGAGTAGGTACATGCATACCCATATTCATCGTAGCACTATTTCCATCAATGGAAGACTGGATAAATAAACTTTGGTATATACACACAATGGAATGCATTGTTGAAGAATAACGATGAGTCTACAAAACACATCACAATATGGATAAACTTGGAGAACATTATGCTGAGTGAAATCAATCAATTACAAATGGACAAATATTGTATTAAATCACATTGTAAAAACGCAAGAAAAGCTTTCATACTAAAAAAATCATGCTTTGATGGTTAGGGGAGTGGGGGGAGGAAAGGAAGAGTAATTCACTGTCTGGAGAAGACACACTAACTCAGCTAAGAGGACGGATGATGGAGAGAGCAGTACACAGGAAGGGGGAAGGCAGTAAACAAGAAAGAGGTTGGCAGAAGAACAATGAAGATAAGTGAAGACACAGGAGGTATGCAAGCGCTAAAGGGGATAGAAGTAAGTAGTGATAATATACAACAATGTTTTATGTGTAGATACTTGGATGGAGACACAGACTGAATGGGTGTGAAAGGCAGAGTGGGATATAAAAGTACTTACATATCTCAGAACTATAATGAGGATATTTGAACATGGGTAACCACAAGGTAGAAGAGGGACAAATATTTCTGCATGGAAGGGACTGCAATTATTGAGATGAAACAAGGGTTACAATTTGTTGAATGAAAAACTGATGATTTTGTCTGTAAACCTTCACTCAGTTCACAATAAAAGATATTAGAAAAAATAATAAAAAGACCTATGCTAAGAAAACTACAAACACTATTACAAGAAATCAAAAGATATCTACAGAAAAGGAAGAATATACATGCTCATGGATAGGAAGACTTAACACTGTGGAAATATCAACACTACCTAAAGCGATCTATAGATATAATGCAACCTCAATCCAGATTCCAGCATCATTATTTAAAGAGACTGAAAAACTAATTACTAACTTTATATGAAAAGGAAAGAGACTGTAGATAAGCAGAGCATTACTAAAGAAGAACAAAGTAGTAGGCCTCTCACATCCCAATTTCAAAACCTATTAAAAGAGTCACAGTGGTCAAAACAGATGGTACTGGTACAACAAAAGGCATATGAGTAACAGTACAGAACTGAGAACCCAGAAGTAAATCTATCCAGCTGATGCTCGACAAAGGGTTTTGTTAAAGAGAAAGTCTGTTTAACAAATGCTGCTGGCAAAACTGAAAATCCATTTGCAGAGGAATGATACAAAAGTGATATGCAAAACCAGATGCAAAAACAAACTCAGTGTGGATTAAAGACTTAAATGTAAAACCTTGAACTATAAAGATCATCAACAGGGACAAACACATGGCATCCAGGCATTATCAAACATAAATGAAAACACACACACAGAAGAAGACAAAATAGATGACTGTGACCTCCTAAAAATTAGATACTATGTGTGTCAAAAGATTTCACCAAAAGAGTAAAAAGACAACCCACAAACTGGGAAAAATGATTTTGACAATGGCATCTCAGACAAAGGACTAATCTCTAAAATGTATAGAAAACATCAACACTTCAACAAGAAAAAAGACAAATCATCCAGTTTTAAAATGGGCAGAGGACGTGAGTCAACACTTCACCCAAGAAATATTCAGGGAACCAACAAACATGAAGAAATCTCACAATCATTAATCATTAGAGAAATGGATATCATCTCACCCCAGCATTAATAGCAAAGTTCAAAAAAACAGAAAACAATACATGCTGGTGAGATGTGGTGAAACTGGGACCCTCCTTCACTGCTGACAGGATGATAACATGGTGCAGCCACTATAGAAAATTAATGGCACTACTTCAAAAAGTTGGAAATACAAATACCCTATAACCCAGCAACCCCTCTACTTAGTATATTGTTGCTGTTGCTGTTATTAAGTGCCATCGAGTTGGTTCCAATGCATAGCGACCCTGTATGGGGTTTCCAAGGAGTGGTTGGTGAGATTAAACCACCGACGTTGTGTTTGAAACTGACCTTGCAGTCCAGCACATTAACCCACACACCGCACCAGCCTCAAAAATTGACAGTGGCATAAATAGATATATGCACACCTATGTCATCTCAGCATTATTTACAAAAACATGCAGACAGACTTGTTAAGTGCCATCAAGTCAGTTCTCACTCACAGCAGCTGGTGGGTTTGAACTGCCAATCTTGCAGTTCAAATCAACCTAGTGGTCCTATAGCACCACATCAGGACTCCAGACAGAATAAATGCTCATAAATGATAGAAAGGGTAACCAAACTTGGGTGGTGGATGTTGTTGCTAGATTTCATCTAGTCAGTTTTGACTCTTAGTGACCTTATGCACAACAGAATGAAACACTGTTCAGTCCTGCTCCAAGTTCACAATTGTTGTTATGCTAGACGCAACTGCTGCTGCCACTTTGCCAATCCATCTTGTTCGAAGATCTTTCTCTTTTTCACTGATCCTCCACTTTACAACACATGATGTCTCTCTTCAGGGACTGGTCCTTCCTGATATAGGGCCGAAGTATGAGAGACAGAGTCTTGACTTCCTGGCTTCTAAGGAGCATTCTGGCAGTACTTCTTCCAACAGATTTGTTTGCTCTTTTGGCAGTCCATGTTACCTTTAATATTCTTCTCCAACACATAACACACAGGCATCAGTTCTTCTAATGTCTTCCTTATTTATTGCCCAACTTTCACATGCATATGAGAATACTGAAAATACCATGGCTTGGATTAGACACACCTTAGTTCTCAAACTGACATCTTTGTTCTTGAAATACGTTGTTTGATCTCTTGACTACTGTTTCCAAGATTATGGATCCAAACAAAATGAAGTCTTTGACAACTTCAATTTTTTCTCCATTTATCATGTTATTTATTGGTTCAATGGTGAGGATATTTGTTTTCTTTACATTGAGCTGCAATCCATACTGAAGGCTATGGTCTTTGATTTTCATCAGTAAGCATTTCAAATCCTTTTTACTTTCAGCAAGCAAGGTTGCATCATTTGCATATCACAGGTGGTGAATGAGTCTTCCTCCAATCTTGATGCCATGGTCTTCTTCATATAATCCAGCTTCTCATATTATTTGCTCAACATACAGGTTGAACATGTATGGTGAAAGAGTACAACCCTAGCAGACAATTTTCCCCATTTTAAACTATTCAGCGTCTCTTTGTTTTGTTTGAATGAATGCTACTTGATCTTATGTACAGGTTCCTCATCATCACAATGAAGTGTTCTGTAATTCTCATTCTTTGCAATGTTATCCACAAAGTCTAAAGTGTTTGCATAATCAATAAAGCACAGGTAAACATCTTTCTTGGACTGCAGGTGTAGTGTTGTAGGATAAATACTGACCTGCGAACCACAGGTCAGACATTCAAGCCACCAGCTGCTCCTCAGAAACACTATACAGGGTTGCTGAGACAGAATTGACTCAATGGCACTTAACAACAACAAGGTCTAGGATATTGATCTTTATGTGTTCCATTTCATTTGTGACAGCTTTCAATCTTGTCAGATTGATTCATTCTTTGTATAGTCCATGTTTTAAAGATTAATAGGTGTTTACAGCTGTTTCTCATTTTCCATTGTGGCCCATCCACTAACGGAGGTCCTGAAAGCTTTGCTTCATTCAAGTCATCATAGTTTACTTTGAGGAGGCAGTTCTTCTCCAGTTTTGAGTGCCTTCCAACCCGAGGGGCTCATTTTCTGGGACTATATCTGGCGATATTCTGGTATTTTCATAATGTTTCAATATTTAGTATTTTGATGCTATTTGACAGCATTCCATTTTAGTCATAAGGGTTTTAGTGGCTAAATATTCAAAAGTAGTTTGCCTTTCCTTCTTCTTTGTCTGTCTTAGTCTGGAAGCTCAGCTGAATCCTGTCCACCTTGGGTGACCCTGCTGGTATTTAAAATACCAGTGGCATATCTTCTAGCATCATAGCGACACACAAGCCACCACAGTACAACAAACTGACAGACAAGTGGTGAAAACTTTGGTACATACACACAATGGAATACTATGCAATGCTGAAGAATAACAGTGAATCTGTGAAACACCTCATAACATGAATGAACCTGAAGGACATTATGCTGAGTGTAATTTGTTTTGGTTAAGTGCCGTTGAGTAGGTTCTGACTCATAGTGACCCTGTGTAGGGTCTCCTAGTTGCTGCTGGTGGGTTTGAACCACCAATCTTGAAGTTCAAACTGACCTTATGGTCCAGTGCATTATCCCAAAGCGCCACACCAGGACTCCAAATTAGTCAATCACAAAAGGGCAAATACTGAATGCAACCACTATTGTAAAAACTCAATAAAAGGTTTTCATGCTAAAAGAAACATTCTTTGATGGTTACCAGGGGTGAGAGGGGAGGCAGAGTAATTCACTAGAGGGTAGACACACGTTAACTCAGATGATGGGGCAGGCATAATATAAAAACACTAGCAAAATACATTCATTTGTAATTCTCCACCATTCAAGATCATAAAGGCAGCATTTACCTAAGGAAGAAGTTTGGAGTGGTTGGGAAGGAGGGTGTAATGAAAATACGAATCACAGGGAGGAAGTGGAAGTGATGTTATAGGGAGGGGATTGCTGTGCAATCTATTGAAATGAAACCAAGTGTCTGATTGTTTTTTTTGTTTTGTTTTGTTTTTTAATTAAATGTTTTTATTTTGGATTGAGTGAAAGTTCACAGGGCACATCATCAGCTTCACATTCAACCATTCATATAGCTTGTTTCACTACATTGATTATTATCCCCTCCATATATCATCAGTTAACAGTGTTTCTCTCTATCCTCTTTAGCTTTTTTTTTGTTTGGGGGGGGGCGGGACTTGCCTTTTTGGAATTTACATTCTTGGGTTTTAGGGAAGGTTTTTACATTTGTCTGTGGATATCCAGGGCTCATGTATGAGATTACTAACAAGCATTACTGAATAATCAGATGAGGGACAGTTTGCTATGTCTACTAGGTAGCTAAAGTCTGATCCTCAGAGGTTTGGACGGTCAACGCTTGGGCCCACAGGGGCTTGACCTCCTGACTGGGTCTGCACGGTCTGCATCAGATTCCTCCTTATTTATTGTTTGTTTAAGGGATGCTGCCTGTCTTAGGCGGTCAGTGCGAATTCCTCAGTCTTACCAGTCATTGAAACTCATTGCAGCATGGCAATGGCTCTGTCTTAAGTTGCCGAGGTTCCATGTGATCCTTACCCGTCTCTGGCCACACGTCCAGCATAAACAGCCGCCATCCGAGGAAGGCAGGGAGGAGGAGATCGGCTGGGGACCCCATACGCAAGACGTTGCCAGCCCACCACCTGCTCTAAGGTGACCAAGCAGGATCACTATGCTGAGGTTCAATCGAGTTCTTAGGGGATTTTACTCTCTAGCAGGGGTAGCAAATTAGTAGCCACTCAGTGCTCACTTTGAGAATTACTTATATCATAAATTTGAGCATGTAGCTGATGAATATCCATAGACAAGTGTGCATTGTTCCACAACCTCCTAAAATGCTGTTGGGTTAAATTCCAATCAAGTTCTGGATTACTGAAAGATAACACAGATCTACTTATCCCATGAATAACCTTAGCTGGGAGTGTAATCTGGATATATTGGGTCTTATTTCCCTTAAGTGATCTTCCTTTCTCTAAAGCATTTAGTCTGTTTTGTAAACCTTTGTCTATTTACTCTTGGATCATATGAGCGAGACTAATATTCCTAGGCAGTTGATTTAGCATCTGATTGTTTTAATGTAAACTTGATGATCTGCTCTACAAACCTTCACTCACTCAACTCACAATAAAAAGTTAAAAAAAGAAAGAAAGTTGTGCTGAGGAATTTTTTCTAACATGAGAATGTATCTTCTCATTCTCTGAGGATAGCAAGGACTGTCGTACAAGAATTTTATTGGGAAACTTTACCCAGTTACCCTACAGTCCTGATCTTGTCCCTTCAGACTTCTTTTTGTTCGCCAAACTCAAAGAACGTTTAAACGGAACACACTTAGGAATCCTGGTGTGGTGTAGTAGGATAAGCACTGGAATGCTAACTGTACAGTTGGCAGCTCAAATTCACCATCTGCTCCTTGGAAACCAAAGAAAGGTATCAAAGCAGCAGCCCTGGTGGCAGTGTAGGATAAGAACAGGACTGCTAATTGCAAGGTGGACAGTTCAAACCCACCAGCTGGGAGAAAGATGTAACTTTTGCTCCCGTAAAGATTTATAGCCTTAGAAACTCTATATAGGGTTGCTGTGAGTTGGAATTGACTAGATGGCAATGAGAAATAGAGAAGATATGACAAAGGAGAATTGATGGCACTGCAGGATAAGCACTGGATAGCTAATTGCAAAGCTGGCAGTTCAAACCCACCAGCCACTCCATGTACAATAGATGAGGCTTTCTGATCCCATAAAGAATTATAGTCCTGAAAATCCTCTATAGGGTCACTATGAATCCGAATCAGCTTGATGGCAGTAACACAGAGAGAGAGAGAATACCAAACTGCTGTTTTGATGTTTGTTGCAGACCGTGCAAACCTGGTCAGGAGTTCGAGGCCCTGTGGGCCCAAGTGTTGCAGACCGTACAGGCCGCAGGCTCTGAGGAACAAACTCTAGCCACTTAGCAGACACAGCAAACTGTTTTTCATCTTAGTATTCAGTTATGTTTATTATTAATTGCATACATGAAGCCCTGATATCCACAGATAAATGTAATATTTTCCTAAAAGCCGAGACTGTAAAATTCCAAAAAGGCAAAGTTCTTCCCTCAAAGAATTCAGTTAAAGTAAATTGGGTGGCTCCCGGTCTTTGTTCTAAGGACAAAAGGACACCCTCCCTAAAGTGTTTCCAGGTACAGCCCTATTCACCCAGGCGTCTGGCTTCCTAAGAAACCTTCCCCCATTTGAGGCTAGGTGCTAAAAGGTATGTTAAATAAGCTTGAGAAACCAAGTTGCGGTCGTGAGATTCGAACCTGCGAAGTACGATGTAAAGCTGTCTGAATGTCTGGAAAATTAGCTGTACCTTGTCTTAGTCCCACCCAGCTTTGTGTATAGTTCCTCCCCTAAATAAAACGGAGGCACAGGACGAATCCGGTGTGCATTACAGCTTGGAGAGCGTGCTATACGGCTGACTAGGCATGCGTTGCTGACCAGCTAGTAAAGGGTGCGTTCTGCCCGCTTAGCTAAGATGTTTACTATGCGGGATCTTACTGCCCTTATAGCTAAGATGTTCACCATGCGTGATCTTCCGGACGTCAGTAATGCATCCGCTCTGGTTTTGGGGTGTCTCTTTGTCTCTCTCGTGTCCTTGTGTGTCTTTCTATATTTCTACCGCCACCAGATATCCCCACCTCATGAACCAAACACCTATGTCGAGGCCGGTCCTCGGCAGATGTTAAATAAATTTAAGAGTGCAACATTCTCCCAGGGAAGTATTTGTTGTCATTGTTGCCAATAAGTGCTGTCCAATTGGTTCAAGCTCATAGTGACCCTGCATAGAGTTTTCCACGGAGCAGCTGGTGAATTTGAAAAACTGACCTGGTGATTAGTAGTCCAGTGCTTATCCTACAGTATCACACAAGGACTCACTGCCTTCAGAAGTGAATAGGCCTAGATGCAGTCTATGTAAAGAAATAATAGCTTCATATTTTGATATTTTTGCTAGGTTAAGGTTTCTAGGATTTTGTAGCAATACTTTTTGACTTACCCTCATAATCCTAGTCCTAATAAGCTCTCCTACACAAATACCAAGAAACAAAATTGTAAGAAAATATATTCACATCCATCCAGAGTAAAAATGAGAACAATATAAATGCTCATCAGTTGGGGAGAGATTAAAGAAATGATCTTGTAACCCTTCACAGTCATTGAAAGAATAGGGTAGATTTGGATGTGCTATCAGAGAAAAAAGTGTCTGATATCCATATTATTGTTATTGTTGTTAAGTGCTGTTGAGTCAGTTCCAACTCATAGCAACCCTGTAATAGGGATTCCAAGTAGCAGCTGGTGAGCTTGAACCACCGATATTGTGGTTCAAAAAGACTTTGCAGTCCAGCAGATTAACCCACAGTGCCATACTGTTAGTATGCATAAAAAATCAATGTGTGAACATTTTGCATAAAACTGTCCCCATTTTTCAGGACCTCAGGTACACAAAACGGAATTAACCATAATCTCAGGTCATGCCCACATTCATTTTGTGTAAACTACATTTCTATATGGAGTCTTGGTACGGCACTGTGGGTTAAAGTCGGTTTGCACCACAAGGTTGGCAGTTCAAGCTCACCTGCTGTTCCTTGAAAACTCTATACAGGCTTGCTATGGGTCGGAACCAATTTGATGGCACTTAGCAACAACAACAACATTTATATATACACACACACACACATAGGATACAGATATGAATTTGCATATATATAGGAAAATAGAAAAAAAAAAGTCACATTCCTAACAGTACCCCCTTTAGAGAAATAAGAGTCTAAGGATGTAATTAACCTTTCTGTTTCAATAAATGCAGAATATACACCTTCCCCAGTGGGTATACATCCCTCCACCCTTGAAGGAATCACTATCACTAATATCTTTGTGATAATCCCTCCTATGAGACCAGGATTGAAATACAGTGAATTTGCACTTTATTAAATGCCTATGAGGCAAGCAGAGCAGCGACCTTAGAAGCAGTGCCTGGTGAGACACAGCTTGGCCACTTACGGGTAGGTGGCCTGCTACGGGTGCATGGTGCTCTATGTTTTCCCTTCCCTTCCTCATTTGTAAAATGGAGATAATAAAATGCCTGCCTCATGGTTGTCAGAGGGTTCAATGTGCTCACACGGCAAAGCAATAGGTCAGGGCCCTCGAAGTAGAAGTGAGTCCTTCTCTTCCTCACCACCATCACCTCCCACACTATGGTCAGAACAGAACAAGATGTGCAAGGTAAAGGCCAGTCATTAAGACCAAGCCTAAAACAGCACTGTATGTGGGAAATAAGGCACACAAGGGTGAATTGACAAGATTCTATTCCATATCACGCTATGTATACTTATACTATAAAGTCATGAGGCTGTGTCTTATTGTCTTGTGGTCATCACTTGTGCTTTCAGTTTGCAATTCACGTTGCTATCAGGTGCTGTCAAGTCACTTCTGAATCATTTACAAAACGCTTCTGGGCCCGATGCCATCCTCACAACCACTGATTGTTATGCTTGAGTGTACTATTGCAGCAACTGTGTCCCTCCATAACGATGAAGGTCTTCCAGGTACTGGCTCCTCCTGATAATACGCCCAAAAGAAGTGAGACGACATCTTGCTAGCTTGCTTGCTTGCTTCCAAAGGACATGCTGGCTGTACTTCTACCAAGACAGATTTGTTCCTTATTCTGAAAGCCCATGGTATACTCAATATTCTCAGACAACACCATAATTCAAATGCATTAATTCTTCTGTTGTTGTTGTTGTTAAGTGCCATCTAGTTGATTCCGACCCATAGCAACCCTGTATAGGGTTTCCAAGGAGCAGCTGGTGAGCTTGAACCACTGACCTTTCAGTTCAAATAACTTTGCAGTCTGACGCATTAGCCCACAGTGCCACACCTTCCTTATTTAATGTCTAGCTTTCATATCCACTTGAGGCAACTGAAAAAAAGATCATGGCTTGGGTCAGGCACACCTCAGTCCTCAAAGGGATGTTTTTGCTTTTTAACACTTTGCATAGTGGTTACAAGTAGGGCTGTTAACTTCAAGATCAGCAGTTTGAAACTACCAGCTGTTCCATGGGAGAAAGATGAGGCTTTCTGCTCCCATAAATACTTACAGCCTCGGAAACATTACATGAGGTCGCCATGGGCTGGAACGACTCCACGGCACATCACTGCTACCAAAGAGGTCTTTTGCAGCATATTTGCCCAATTCAATATGTCTTTTGATTTCTTGACTGCTGCCTCCATGAGCGTTGATTGTGGATCAAAGTAAAACACAATCCTTGATAATGATCTTCATTAGTAACTATTTTAACCTTGCATATCACAGGTTATTAATGAGTCTTCCTCCAATCCTGAAGCCTTGTTATTCTTCATATAGTTCATTTTATCAAATTATTTGGTCAGATTACATCCTGAATAAGTATGGTGAAAGGATACAACCCTGTTGCTCCCCTTTCCTGATTTTAAATCACGCAGCAACCCCTTGTTCTGTTTGAACAATTGCTTCTTGGTAATGTATATATTCTACATGTGCACAATTAACTGTTCTAGAATTCCTGTTCTTCACTATGTTATCCATAATTTGTTACAATCCACAGAGTTGAATGCCTTTGCATAGTCAATAAAACACAGGTAAACATCTTGCTGGCATTCTCTGCTTTCAGCCAAGAGCCGACTGACATCAGTAACAGTAACACTCATTTTATGCCCTCTTCTGAATCCTGCCTGGATTTCTGGCAGTTTTCCATTGAAATATTGCTGCCACCATTTTTTACATTATCTTCAGCAAAATTTTACGTACTAGTGATAGGAACGATTCAAAAATTCCCTAATTCTGTTGTAGCACCTGTCTTTGGAATGGACACAAATATGGATCACTTCCAGATGGTTGGCCAGTTCTACCTCCCAAATTTCTTGGCATAGATAAGTGAATGAAGCACTTTCAATGTTGCATACATTTGCTAATACATCCTAGTTTGTTCCACAATGAGCCCCTGGCTTTGTTCTGACTGATGGTATTGAGCTTCTCCATAGTTCCTTTTTACAATTGTAGTAAATTTAGTATCCATCTTTCTAAGCATTCATATGACAAGGTCGATGTGTATGTGCTGTTTATGTTGTTGAAAAAAGAGATTTCCAATGCATAAGCAAATTGGTCTTAGAAAATTATATCAGGTGATCTCTGGCATCGTTTCTATTACCAAGGTCATATTTTCCAACTACGGATCCTAACTGTTTGTTGCTAACTTGAACATTCCAATCACCAGTAATTATCAAGCATGTTGACTTCATGTTTTTATCATTTCAGGCTGCAAAAATTGGTAAAAGTCTTCAATTTCCACACCTTTGGCATTAGAGATTGCTGCATAAACTGATTAACAGTCATATTAACTGGTCTTCTTTGTAATGTTTGGATATTATGCTCTCATTGGCAGTGTTGTATTTCAGGATAGCTCTGAAAAATATTCTTTGTGTCGATGAATGTGAGGCCGTTCCTCTTCAATTTGTCGTTGCTGGCCTGGTAGACCATATGATTGCCAGATTCAAAATGGCCAATGTCAGTCCATTTCAGCTCATTAATCTGTAGGATATTGATCTTCAGGCATTCCATTTCATTTTGACAACTCCAATTTTCCTTGAGTTATGCTCTGTGCATTCCAAGGTTCAATTATTAATGGATATTTGCAGCTGTTTCTTATCATTCTGAGTTGGCTTTAGGACTCTGTAATAATAAATTACATTGAATCCATCTAGGAAAAGTCCTGAAACATACCATGAGGTTGTTATGATCTCAAAATTTTACAAAGACACTTTCTCCTTGATGTTTTGCACATCTAGCCTGATGTTGCAGATATGTAGATGATTTCTTCCCTTTTTCCCAACTGGCACTCCATTTGTAGAATTCTCTATTTGAGATTGAAAAAGCCTTTTAATAACAACTGTGCAACATTCTATGTGCAAAATGGAGACTTTAAATGAAATAGGCTTTAAAAAAATCAAGTGTGAACACAAATGATATTGTTTCATGAGATTATAAAAATAGAGAGAAAGAAAAAAAAAATGTTTTTCCCAGAAGAGCAATGAACACAGCAATGAAGCTCATGATAAAAGCAGCAAATCAGCTGAACTGAGATGGAAAATTAGTGCCAGCTCCTTAGATGCTCACTATACACAGATGGGGTAGGGCATTCCTAACCCTCACTCCCCCCAGAGTTATGTGTGTTTTCAGAGCAGTCCCACAAGAACCCTTGGCACATGGCAACCTGTTGTCTGTCACCTCTGGGGCTGGGGCAGGTGAACCTCAGACCGGACTTAAGGCCAGGCCATTCTCCAGCCCAGCTCACTTCTCTGCCATGCATCCACATTTATTGGGTGACACCAAGCTCCTGTTTCTACAACACCTAACATAAATGCCAAGGGAATGAACAAGTGAAAGTAGGGAACCCTGATGTGGATGAACCAATAATGCCCTGACCAAAGCCACACATAGTGCTGAATTACAAAATCATCCTCTTCTTCCAAACACAAAACCACATCCCTATTCTAGAACAAGATGAGACAGACCCCTTTAACACACTTCTGGAGAATTCCCAGTGTCTCCCAATAGGGGCTCTTAAGGTGTGTTTGGGGGTAATGCAGTTCAGTAGTAGAATTCTCACCTTCCATGTGGGAAACCCAGGTTCTTTTCTTGGCCATCTGTCCGTAGAGACTTGTGTGTTGCTATGATGTGGACTAAATTTTAGTGGCACTTCCAGAATAAAATGGAATAAAAAGAAAAGCAAGGAAACTGATTGTGGGGATGGTGCAGGACTGCGCAGCATTTTGTTCCAGTGGGCACAGGGTTACCATAGAGCTGATTGGTAGGCAGTTAACAACAAAGGACTGGATTCAGTGCTATCCAGTCTTAATAAAAATATTTCTCTAAAGTTACCAATTCACCTGATCCATCTTTAATAAAATCAATTAAAACCTCAACCAATCTGTTGTTCTCTAAACAGCTGAGAAACATCACGATAAACCTCATAGCTCTTTATGAAAATAGCAAGATAGTATAGGGATCTGAGGACCTCCTATATGGCCTGTGTGGGAAATGACAGTCCTTTCTTCAGGGCTAACAGACTCTCTGATACAAGATGCTTCCACTTTGGGGGAGGTCAGCTCTCTTCTCCTTGATCACACCCAGCTTTGGACTGAAGGATGAGCCATAAAAGCAAACAACTTCTGATTTCCCTCCTCTCATTCCTTCTGAAGCCTCAGCATCGATTCTTCCCTATAGTCTACACACATAACTCCCTGTGACAATAATGGGCTGTACATGTGCACTGAGGGGGGCATAAAATTTTTATCTCTATAAAAACGGTACTAGCGTGGTGCAAGCAAAGTTTTTGTTTTTTTCCCAAGGCCTTTACTTGTGGGCAATATATTGTACATACAGATGTTTTTGGATTTTTTTTTTTCCTTTTTAATTTTAAATTGAGATTATGAACATATTTTATGCAGGTTAATATATCCTTTTCATGTAAAATTTAACTGAAACCAGTCCTGGCACTTAACAACAAGAGAAATTCTCCAGCTTATTATAAACATACTTCAAGAAACCTGAAATGCATGTCCTCTGGAAATAATTTTGCTGGGATTTTGGTTATTATTAAAATCCTCTCAGAATTATGTCACTGGTGTCTAATGTGCCTCAAAGCCCTTTTGTGTTACTGATCAGAGTAAAGCATTTCTCAGTACTGGCAGTGTAGTATGTTCTCACCAATGAAACAAGGAAAAGGGCTTCCTGGACACCAGGCAAAATCAGCCCAGCTTGTATTTCAGTCCTAGGCTATGTATGGTACAATGGTTGGGAGTAAATCGATGGACATGCAGGTTTATAAGACAGGTGCCTCTGAACTGTGACTGAATGATCAGCTTCTCTTCTGCCCATTTTGAGTGTGCTTATCTTTAGTTTTCCATTTGAGAAAGCAGGTTTACTGTGGCAGTCACTGAAACGTAAGGGAATCCACTATCTCAAAATTTTCTACTTGTCATGGGGTAGAATTCTTGAGGTAGGGATGAGGTTTTTGAAAGCATGGAGACTCATAATACTTTTAGGAAGTAGATACTAATGTTCACTGTTTGTTGAGGAATAAAAAAAGCAACACTCTCTGTTAGGCTGAATGCTCTTAGTAACATTTACGCAGAACTCTCTCAGCAGAATGGGTGGCCCTTCTAACATTGACTCAGTCAGAGAGAGCGATTGGGCTTGATGAGTTTCTCAGAGCAGTGCTTCTCAAGCTTTAATGTTCGTCTCCATCTTCTGGGAAGCTTGTTCAATTGCAGATTTGAATTCACTTCTAGTTCTAATGCCGCAGGACTGTCGGCTTGTAGTATTTGCACACTGTGGTGACTTGCATATTGTTGTGATGCTGGAAGTTATGCAGCCAGTATTTCAAATACCAGTAGGGTCCATCTCTGGTGGGAAGGTGCAATCATGGCAGGTAGATCATATCTGACTTCCTCTGGCTTCATTAGGGGAAAGGAGACTCAAACTCAAATTCAACAAAAGACCAATTCCCATGAAGCAGAGGTTAGACATGTCCCCATCCTGCGGTCTTCTTTAGCCTCTTCTGAAAGTAACCATCCCTCCTTCAGCACTCTCTGCTTCACATCTGGGTTCAGTGATCTGTTGCAATGGCCACACGTTACTCATAGACAATACTCATGATTTGGGGGTTTAGTAGGGAAGTGAACAAGGTATAATTCACAACCCAGGATGCAGCAGTTTTCCAATCAGGAATACTTCTCTGCTGTACTGCAGACACACAGTGCTCCCGTCTTCTGTCTCTCAGCCATGTGGCCCCTCAGCCTCTGCCCTGCTCAGGCAAGGGTTACAAAGCTCCTTAGGCTTATCTGTAAATGTGCAAAGGGCACATTCTGCAAGCCAGACTCCTGCCCACAGGGGCTCAGCTTCACTCAGTCTATGGGTTTCACTAGGTCCGTGGGCCAGGAATCCTGCAGCTGCTCTGTCTCCCCATGAAGCCACCTCTGCCACTGCCATTTGTCATGCTCTACTCCTGGTTTTTCTTTCAAAATGGTCCTGAGAGCACTGTTCCTGCTTCCTAGATGGATCTTTTAAAACCAAAAGGGATGACAAAATTAGTCAATCCCAGCATTAGAGTCCTATACATTCTCTTTGCATGGTTCCAGTGTGGTGTTTTGGGTTCATGTACCAGACTGCAAAATCATTTGAACTGCAAAGCCAGCAGTTCAAGCTCAACAGCTATTCCTTGGAATAGATATGGGTCAGAACCGAATAGCTATGGGTCAGAACCGAATTAACTGCACTTAACAACAACAACAACAAGACTTTGGACTTCTGGTGTGGCACTATAGGATAAATGCAGCACTTCATGGTCAGGCTGAACCACAAGGTCAGCGGTTCAAAATCACCAGTTGCTCCTCGAAAACTCTTATGAGTGGGAACTGACTTGACAGCACTTAACAACAAAAATGACAACAACAAGACTTTGAATAAAAAATTCATACCAAGCAAACTCATGGCACCACAGCATGTTTCAACAGAGCTTCCAGACGGACAGACTAGGAGCAGAGACCTATCAGTCTAGTTTAGAAAATTAGCCAATAAAACCCTTATGGATCACAAGAGAACATTGTCCTCCAGATGGGTTATCAAGAAGGATCAATTGCTAGAGAGAGACATCATAATGGACAAAATGGGGTCAACAATGATGAAGGACACACTTGGTGAGGTGGATTGGCAAAATAGTCACACAGAGGGACTGGTATGTTGGCAATTATGAGGTGACTTCAGGGCCAGACAAAGTTTTATTTTGTTGTATAAAAGGTCATCATGAGGCCCGGCAGCCAGAAGACTTGCCTCCTGGGCCATGTCTTAGAAAAAAGGACTGAGTGCAGAAGAAAAGCGAACTCACATGATGGACATATTTTTTGAGATGAAAGATGTATTTCAACTAAAAGAAAGATGTAGTTCAACTAATTTTTTCTTTGGGAGAAGGTTGCTCCCAAAGAAAAAGGCATTACTGCCACATCAGTAAAAGAAGTCCTTCAAAGCTTAGTGGCTGACGCTATGGTTGACTATGAGAGGACTGGAACATCTAATTATTATTGGGCTTTTCCGAGTAAAGCTTTTCATGTAAGGAAGCGTAAGTTGGAACTCCAGGAACTGGATTCTCAGTTGTCAGAGGGAAGCCAAAAGCATGTCAACCTACAGAAAAGCACTGAGAAAGCTAAAACTGGCCGGCATGAGACGGGAGAACGAGCCATGCTTGCAAAGGAGCTTTCTTCACTTCGGGACCAGCAGGAATAGTTAAAAGCAGAAGTCGAAAAATGGAAAGAATATGACCCACAAATTGTGGAAGAAATACGTCAAGCAAATATAGTAGGCAAAGAAGCTGCTAACCAATGGACTGACAACATATTTGCAATAAAGCCTTGGTCCAAAAGAAAATTTGGAATGGAAGGAAATAAAATTGATAAAAATTTTGGAATTCCAGAAGACTTTGACTACATAGACTGAAATGCTGAATGGTAGTGCAGAACCTAAGTGTTTGTGAAGATGTCATTTTTTTATATTACTCACTTAAATGTATTGAAATGGCATTTGCGTGTAACTATATGTACCATTTTATTAATTTAAATAAAGTATAGACTGGGAAAAAAAAGTCAACATGAATTGGAGTCAATTCAACAGCGACTAACAACAAATTCAGTAGGTCCAGGGTGGTGCCTGAGATACCACATTTCTGACAAGCTCCCAAGTGATGTCCACACTGCTCGTCCATGGACTGCACTATGAGGAGGGCGTGCCCAGAGCTCTAATCACAAATCCCTGCATTCACTGTTTATTCAGGGGACAAGCACTGGCTGAGTAGACACTTTGAATATTCTAGATCCCCTGCTAGGACACAATGATGAATAAGAGGAGTCTTCAGTGACATTAAAACCAATTCCCATTGTCTAACTATTCAAATTTTCTAAGATATATGACTTTTATAGAACAAAAACTAGAGATACCATTTTGAAAATTGGTCTATTGGATGAAATAGTCAACTCAAAAATGGTAAATAGGACTTCAGCGCAGAGAGGGAATTGCTCAAATACAAGTAATACCAGGTACTGTGGGAACACAAGGAGAAGCACTATGGCAAATTTAGTGGGATGCAGAATTCCTTGCTAAAAAAACAAAAACAAAAACAATTTGGTCCTTTGGTCCTGGTTCCTTGTTGTTGTTAAGTACCACGGAGTTGGTTCTGACTCATAGCAACCCTGCACAGGGTTTCTGAGGCTGTAAATCTTTACAGGAGCAGAACACCTCCTCTTTCTCCCATGGAACCACTGGTAGTTTCAAACTGCTGACCTTGAGGTTGGAAGCCTGCCTCATAATCACTATGCTACCAGAGCTCCTTAGCCCCACCTAATACCTGACTTTTACTCTGATTGGCTGGGAAGCATCACCCAGTCTGATGATCTTTACCAGGATTGGCTGCGGGGCACCCACCTAGAACTGATATTTACCCTGATTGCTGAGGGTTGCTCCACCCAGTAGTTGAACTTTATCAAGACTGGACCTTTACCAGGAGTGGTAGGTGGGCACCATCCAGTCCGATCTTTACACAAGTTGGCTAAGCAGATTCCTTAAATGAGGTCCTTTGGATGCCCATGCCCTGTGCTAGGACCTTGTCAAACCTAGTAAACCTGTGATTGATAGAGATGGAATGAGCAGACCCAGAGGGTGAAAACAGAATGTAAAAAATGAATCCTAGCTGAGATCTGAATGGAGCAACCAACAGCCAAGTCACCAAGTGATGTCACTGAGCTTCCTGTGTGGAAGTTTTCTAATGGGTGAGAATGAACATCAAGTCTCTATTTAGACATTGAGGCCCCTTGCTAGGACCCCTCCCAAACCTACTCCTTTAAATATCTTTCTTTTTTTAAAAAAATATTCTTCTTTGTTATTAAAGTTGTTATTGCAGTTATATTAATTCCATAAGTTCTCTGTGACAGTTCCAAGGAATCTTGAAGCCCAATAGAGAAAGAATGCTATGGGGGAATGGGTGGCATCAGAAATGGTGTTAAAATTGGAGAATGGGGGTCCATATGATTCCTATCATCAGGGTCGCCCTTTCATTTTGTGTCCAAGTTCTATTACACAGGCCAAGAGGTAGTAAGCCAGGATGTAGGAGAAAAGGGCCACACTTGAGGAAAACTGGGATAAAATAAAGCAATGAGTAATCCTGAGTGGTGTACACACTGTTAAGCATTCAACTATTAACTGAAAGGTTGGTGGTTCAGACCTACTCAATGGCACCTCAGAAGGCCTAGTGATTTGCCTTAAAAGGTTATAAACTCCAAAACTCTTTGTTGCTGTGAGTCTGACCTGCCAGTACCTGGCTAGCCAAAGACCAATGGATTTCGAATGAGGGAGAACACACAGGATGGGACTGCTAGTCCCTGAGACAAGAACGGCCCAGGTAAGGTAGGCTTAAGGGAAGGAAGGTGGTGCATTCAGTCTGTATTGTGGTGAATTTGAGGTGACTGTGAGACCTCTAAGGAGCACTGGTGGCACCGTGGCTGAAGTGCTAGACTGCTAACAGAAAGGTCATTGATTTGAACTCACCAGCCATTCAGTGTGAGAAAGACATGTGTGACAATCTTCTTTCATAAAGACTACAGGCTTGAAACCCCAATGGGACCGATCTACAGGGCAGCTAAGAGCCAGAGTCCATAATGGTAGTGAGTCAGGTGAGCTGTCCAGAGGTGAAGTCTCGTCAATGGTGAGTGAGCAGGTCTGGAAAAGGCTTGACCCCAGGCCCGGGAATCATTAAGCTGTACAGGTAGTTGTTGCACCTGTGAAAGAGTTGTTCTCCCAGGATATGTATTTACTGAGAGCAGAATCCCAGAGAAAGTCATCCCTCAAGGGAGATGGAAGAAGAGAAGCCAGAGTAACAATGTGGGGAACGAGAGCCAGGAGAAAAGCAGTCAGCTAGTGTGATGGAAGGTAACACACCATCACCTCCGGACAGCCAGACAGATCAATTTGACACCAAGTGCCTATGAAAGCTGGCAATGTAGGGGTTGCTGACATGACGGGCAAGTCTAGATTTATGGAGAAGGAAGACCAGGAGGAGGAAGTGGTCTCATTAAAGTGATGCATGCACCAAATCTTGGAGTGGGGCTGGTAGGAGGACCACCCTCCACCCCCACAAAATGGGGTCTGAGTGGAATCGAGAGTATGTGAGGGTAGGAGTTGTGCTCCAAAAGGTCTTGTGAGACAAACTATAGACCTGGATGACACTCACAGGAAGTTATACTTCATCCTGGAGGCAAGGGGGAGCCATTAGGAAATGTTAAGCAGGGAAATGACATTGTTGGAGTTGTGTTTGTAAAAATTCCCTAGGCAACAATGCAGAGGATAGATCAGAGGGAGCAAGACAGGATATAAGAGACCACTGGGAAGCTTGTGGTAATGAAGCCACAATGTTTCTGATTTTTCAATGTCTTCAGTCTGTTGCTCACCAGAGATTCTTTTCTCCTAGGAGAATGGAGGTGGCTTGATTCTCTAACTGTTCTAGTGACTTAATTACAGAAAGTGGGAAATTCAAGTGGTTTACTAAGTATATACTTCAGTGAAGAGGGCCCTGAATCTCAGCTCAGGAATGGAGGAGTGTGAAGAAGTCTATTTGTCCTAAGACCTCCAAATGCTTCTGACTCTGATCATTTTGAGTGCTGACTAACCTCCTACTAACTCTGGTAACACTTCTGATTCCTTGTTTCTGTTTTTCTTTAAACACTGTGGTTATGCTTTCATATCACAAATATTTTCTTTTCCTCCACTCAGTCTCTAAATCAATAACTGACCTAATGCAATAAAAATAAATCAAATATGCTGGGGCTTTCTTGGGTTCTTCAGAAACAAGGGAACAGTGACTGCTTTTTGTGGAAGTGACCCCGGTGAACCAAGAGGAGACTGGGGTCCTTGGAAGACTTTGGAGGGTCTGTGAACCAGTGCCCACCTTCATCCTAATTTAAAGGAAGCCTGTGTAGGTAGCTGCTGCAGGAAGCCATTTTCAGTGCCTTTGAGCGCTCTCTTGCACTGACTTATTGAAATAATGACCAAGTATAAATATTTAACGGAAGTGGACAAACTGGTAGCTTTGCTAGATGAAGCCATTGGAGCTACATTACCTGATTAGCAGAACTTTGAAAGCAGGTTGTTTGGGTTATTTTGTTAAAAATAGGGGAAGGGCAGTTTAGATACCTTGATGATAAAATGTCAAAAATGCCTGCTGTACTTCTTCTTCCTAAGTCCTATTACTGTTTAAAAAATCTTTTACCACTCTTTCGAGTTCTGATGTGACCCTGTAGGATAAGCACTGACTGCTAATCAGAAGGTTGGTGGTTCAAATCCACCAGCCAGTCCTTGGAAACCCTATACTGGGCTGCTATGAGTCGGAACTGACTCAACGGCACTTAATAATAACCACTGTGAATCTCTGGAACACATAGATTGTTATTAGCTGCTACTGAGTGAGCCCCATTGTGCATGGGGTCTTGGGGACCCCATGCACAATGGAATGAAACGTTGCCCAGTCTGGCAAAATTCCCATGATTACTTGCAGTTCGGATCATTGTGATCCAATGGATTTTCACTTCTGATTTCCAGAAGTCAATCTTGAAGCCTTTCTTCCTAGTCCATCTTAGTTTAGAAGTTTCACTGAAGCCTCAATACTGTAGCAACACACAAGCCTCTACAGGCTGACACCTAATGACTGAGCACGAGGTCAGCTGGCCAGGAATCAAACCCACTTCTCTTGCATGAACCACCAAGGCCATGTGCATGTACTTTTCACTGAATGCTTGTGGATAAGAATGCTTTTGCCTAAGGAGTTGGTGTGTGCACTTAAGATGAGTGGCAGTTAATATGAGCCCCAAAGCACCAGCAGACAGGCTGGACCAAAGGAGTTGCTAAAGAAGAGTGTTCTATCCCTCAGCGTACGTCCTCTCTTTGCAGCCTTTCCTGATCCATGTGCTGGGCAGGCAGGTTAGTTTATTGGAATGAGCCTGTGTCAGCATCATTCTGGAAAGGGAGTGACCCATGACCAACTCAGAAGTCTTATGCTAGGGAGATGGGGAAAAATGGAAGAATTACAGAATTAAACATGTAAACCAGGCCCCAAAAAGGTGCCTCCAAGTTATATTCTGAATGTGAGTCAACAAGTAGTTATCAACTTTAGTTTCAGCTACCATCAAAACTTATTGATCTGGAAGAAAAATATTGATCAAACTGAAACAGAGATCAGTGCTGGTCTCCTGAGAAAATAAATCTTAATATTTTCAAAACTCTGCAGACGCCAAGGCCTGCTGTTTTTTTTTACTCTAAACTGCTTGTCAGACAAAGGTCCAGATGGGCTCAGCTCTTTTCTTCACTGAACACTTTTATCTGCACAAAATGACTCCTAAATGGACTTGTGTCTAGAAAAGTTAGTAAAAAAAAGTTTGTCTCTCTGTTTTGTAACAAAAGGAGGGTAGTGGTTGATCTTGCAGTCCAGGAGTGGAAGACCCTGGGACCATCAAGGGAGAAGTGCGGAGTGCACGACCCTATCCAGACAGGCAGTGACGCCAGAGATGGAGGCAGAGACGATGACGTGGAGAGATGGAGTGCTGGGGACTCTAGATTCAGGGAGGGAGAGAGGCTGGCATGCAGGGTATATCTTTTGGTTATTTGAATGGGTATATATTCCTGAGTGCGTCACTGTACATCCAAAACAAAACAAAACAAAAAAACCAGAGGGATTGGAAGCAGATGCTGTTGAATGATGATGCATGGAGGGGATTATAATCATTGCAATAAAACAAAATACGATAGAATGAATGCAAAGCTGATGCTCTCTCCATGTAAACTATCACTCAGTTCGCAATAAAAAGTTAAAACAAAACAAAGTTTGTCTCTCCATGTCTTTAATGATGAAGGACCAATTGATATTTAAAGGAATATTACTGGGAATATTTACTCACAAAAAAGAATTTCTTGGAATGAACCACTGTTGTTAAAGTGTCATCAAGTTGGTTCCAACTCATAGCGACTATATATATATATATATATATATATATATATACAGGGTTTCCGAGGAGTGACTGGTGAGCTTGAACTTCTGACCTAGCAGTCCAGGCATTAACCCACAGCACCACACCAGGAGCTGTTGTCACTGCCATTAAGTCAACTCCAACTCACAAGGCAACCTGTGTGCACACCAAAATGAAAGGTTGGCTGGTCCCGAATCATCCTCACAGGCACCAGCAGGTTTGAGTCTGTCAGTGTGGCCACTGCACCAGCTCATCTCACCAAGGGTTACCCTTGCCCTGGATGTGCTTCTGATGAAATGCCCAAAGTTAAGTGATGCTCACAGTGCTCGGTTGTTATCTAAAATGTCTCCATAGACTACTTTTCAGAAGTAGATCACCAGGCCTTTCTTCCAAGCTCTGTTGAACCCTGTGCACCTTGGATGACCTTGCTGGTATTGGAAATATCGCTGGCTTAGCTTCCAGCAACACAGCCAATGGAAAGCATCACCATATGACAAACTGACAGGTGGGTGGTGAGGAAATACACATAACTGCCCCGATTTCTTTTAGGTAACAAAGAGGCAGTTCCTGTGTGGAGTCTCCATCCAGAAAGCATGTCAGATCAAACAAATGCACAAACAAAACAATCACCATAACAACAACTTGCTATCGGGACCAAAGTAATTTTTGCAATGTCTGTTGAATCCAGTCTGTTCAGAAGTGGCCAAAAACCGCTTTAAATAACATTTTGTAGCCAAGAAGTATATACCTAATTTTTGTTTAGTGAGTAAATGAAATGAAAGGTGGGGCCCACGAGATTACAGATTAAAGAAAGCTATTTACTGAAGGCTGATGGGATGGCACAGGGGTCTGTCCTCTGGGGTGGCAGTATTGTCTTCACAGCAGGAGACTGAGCACTGCCTCTGGTGGGTTGCAGGATTATGATTCCTTTAACTGAGTTGCTAGGTGGCTCAAGCAGTTTGCAAAGCAGTTTGAGCCCACCCAGAGACTCCTTAGGTGATCTGTTTGCATAAAGATTATAGCCAAGAAAACTTTCTGGAGTGACCATGAATTGGAAATGACATCAACACGTTTGTTTTTTTGGTGAGTTTTCACATGCAAAACTGAGGGGGAAAAATCTTCCTGTGAGGACAAAATATGATGACATGCAAAAAGCACTTTTTGGTATATCTATAAACAGCTGTTGCTATCATTATGACAGGGAAGAGACAGGGTCAGAAACGAGAGGGTCCTGAGCAATTTAGGGCGGAAAGAAAGGGAAATTATGAGGTATAGTCGCTCTTGAGATTGTTGCTGTCAGAATTAAGAAGAAATCTTGAACACATACTTCTCAGAACATAGTGGGAAAAGTTTATGAATCTAGAATTTTAATCACAAAGTACTCAAATGCAAAAACAGGAGTTAAGAAAGCGTTTTAAAAAAAGTAACAAAACTAGTAAAATGTGGAGTTAAGTTTAAGTAACTGTTCACAACATGGTTAAGTTTAATTAACAATGATTATTGAAATATGCAACATAAGTAATGTAAAAAACAATCTGAAACTGGAAAAATTGGGGTCGATTCCTAAATTCCAAATGGATCCAAGAAATTAATACTAACAGAAGAAGAAACTCTTGGCGCTGTAGGATAAGCACTGGACCGCAAGGTTAGCTTCAAATGCAAGGTCAGCAGTTCAAATCCATTAGCCATGCCTGAGGAACCCTGTACAGTGTCACTATGAGTCGAAAACAACTTGACTTTGACGGCACTAAACAACAGCAAGGTGACATGTAATAGCATTCTTCATGGATGTCACATGAATTTACATGATACCAATAATGAGGAGTCCTGGTGTGACACTGTGGGTTAATGTGTCAGACTGCAAAGCTGTTTGAACTGCAAAGTCGGTGGTTCAAGCTCACCAGCTGCTCCTCGGAAGCCCTATACAGGGTCACTATGAGTCGGAACCGACTCGATGGCACTTAACAACAACAACAACAATAATGAGGTTAGGTACATTATCATGTGTATATTGATGATTTGGAGTCCTGGTATGGCTCTGTAGGATAAGCACTGGACTGAAAGGTCAAGTTGAACCATAAGGTCAGTGGTTCAACCTCAGAAGCTGCTCCTTGGAAACCCTATAGATGGTAGCTATGTGTCGACGTCACTTAATAACAACATTGACTATTTGTAGATTATCTTTTGCCAATAAGTCTTTTCCCTTTTATTTTCTATTTATGTCTTAGTAATTTGGAGGTATTCTTCAAATGTTCTAGATATAAATGCTTCATCCTATACATGTGTCACAGATGAGTTCTCCCAACTGTGGCTTGCTTTTGCATTATTTTATTAAGATCTTCTATTAAATTGCTGTTGTTGTTAGGTGCCATCGAGTTGGTACCGACTCATAGCAACCTTATGCACAGCAGAACGAAACACTGCCCGATCCTGGGCCAACCTCACTATTGTTGCCACGCTTGAGTTCATTGATGCTGCTACTTGGCCAATCCATCTCGTTAGGGGTCTTCCTTTTTTTCTCTGACCCTTCACCTAACCTTAGTGTGATTTGTCTTTCAATGTTCTCCTTTACGGTTGGTGCTTTATGGGTTTGTTAAAAGTCTTTACCCCAAAGTTCTGAAGATATGCTATCTTCAAGAAGCTGTGTTTTGCCTTTCATACTTAAAACTATGATCCATACCTAATTAATTTTTGTGTGTGGTGTGAGATCATTTTTCTCATATGGGTATCCAATTGAGCCATCACCATCTACCGAAATGTTAACCTCTTCTTCATAGCACTACAAAATATA
>NW_006408807.1:2081431-2099044 GCF_000296735.1 Chrysochloris asiatica | reverse complement strand
ATATATATATATACTGATCTGTTTGGGGCTCTCAGATCTGTTCCTCTGGTCTATTTGTCTATTATAGTGCCAACCTCATACTGTACTAATTGATGCTATTGTTCATCGCTGTATGGTGACATTATAGAACAGAAGGAAATGCTGCCTGATCCCGTACCATCTTCATGGCCACTGATATGATCAAGTGCATTGTTGTGGTCGTGCTGTATTTCAAGCTATCATCCAACCTTGGGGCTCATCTTCCAGCACTGTATCCTGTTGTGATCCATAAGGTTTTCATTTCTTCCTAATACGCTGTCTTGTATAAGCTCTGCTGAAATGTGCTCACCAAGGGTGGCTCTGCTGGCATTGTAAATACCAGAGCTCGAGCTAATAGCACTACAGTATGACAAACAGGTAACAGTGGTGTCAATTACTGTAGCAGTCATATAAATCGTGGGAATCTGTATGTAAATCCTTTAATTTGCTCTTTTCCTTCAGTATGATCTTGACACTTTGAAATACATGTGCACATTTTAAAACAGATTTGCCAGCTCCTTACTTTCTCTCTTTCTCATACATATAATAAATATGAGCAACAAAATCAATCACAAAACAATTAGATTGTAACTAAAAAAAATTTAAATTAGTTAATTTATGAATGGAGAAAAGCAGTAGTTCTTTCTTACAGCAAAATCCAAAGTGAGTACAGAATGAATAAGGAAAATTCACCATTAGTACACCACAGTAAAGAAGCTCTTGTAGCACAGTGGTTAGGAGTCAGGCTGCTAACCTCAAGGTCAGCAGTTCAAAACTTTCAGAGGTTGCGCAAGAGAAAGATGAGGCTTTCTGCTCCCATAAAGATTTGCAGCCTCAGAAGGCATGCAGAATTGTTATGAGTCGGAACTGACTCCACGGCACATACCAATACCTTAACCACACCACAGTAAGGGGTCTGATGTGGTGCTAGAGGATAAGCACTGGATGGCTAACTACAAGGTTGGTGGTTCAAGCCTACCAGTTGCTCCTCAGAAACCCTTGCAGGGTCGCTATGAGTTGGAATCGACTCAATGGCACTAACAACAGCAACATAACACAGTAATAATTGGTACATTGGTGGGTGTGAAAATTAAAGGCCAAAAATTTGGAGAAATAGGATATTTGCATAACCATAAAGTATCCCCTTAAGATATTAATTACTGTGGTGGTTTTAACACGTATCCACAAATTCTTTGATACTCCTCTCTTCAAGATGTAGAGCTTAAATTAATTCTCCTTTTTGTAAGTGTGCCTGGGTTTAGTGACTTGCTTCTAACAAACAACTTGGGGAAATGGAAACAGATAACTGTACAGTAAGGAAACCTGGCAGATACCACTTTTACCATGTGAGCAATATTATCATGACTGTTAATAAGATATATTAATTTTATGTGCCCACATATAATACAATAAAAAGGGAATTATCACCTCAATATGGCTCTTTCCCCAAATCCATACACTTAATTCTAATCTTGTGGCAAGAACACCTCAGTGAAATCCAAATTAAGAGGTCTCCTAACAAAATTCGTCCCTTGAAAAGTGTCAAGGCTATGAAAGAAAAGGAAATGTCCCAGACAGCAGGGCAGTAAGGAGACCTGACAACTGGATGGCGTATGGATCACGGAGCAGAAGACCCTGAGTGTAAAATCTGATGACACATGAAGACGAATGTCAACAGTAGTAGAATGCTTCCATGTTAATTTCTTATGTACCATGATCCTGGAAGAAGATGTTGGCATAGGGAAAGCTGGCTGTAGGTAAACTATCTTTACAACTCTTTTGTCAATTTTAATTTCTTTCAAAATAAAAAGCCAAAAAGTTTCTGAAAAGTTCCTTCCCTTTCTCTTCAGAGTAGTTATCAGGCCAATTTATAAAAGCAGGCTCACTTTCTATTTTATACATTTTTGAATATAACTGCCTCATTTTTCATTTTAAAAGTAGCATTTATAATAGTCCCATTTAGATTTAAATAAACAACAACAAAAAAGGCCACTCTGAGAGTTGAGTATGAAGGAAAACTGACTCCAAAGTTAATCTGAAATGAGAAGATGAAAGAAAGCCAATGCTTTAGGATAAAAACAAGGTTCATGTTTTGAATCCTGAAGTGAGCTTAAGGCTTGAGAGTGCAAACGTAATAAAGAAAGGCTACTCACCAGCGTGACTTTCCTCTGAGGCTTCAGCAGCTTCGGCTTATGGAAGGTGGTGGCTATTGGTGCTGTGGAAATGAGTCAGGTCTTTACTTGAGATGGCTCACCCACAGTTGTCACCCACACTTGTCAACCAATATGCATTATGAGTAGGCAGACACTTGGAGACCCTTTTGTCCCCATGGAAAAGCTCTAGTGTCAACTCTATACCACTGGGAGCCCTCAGGAAAGTAGTCCTCCTCTAGTCTTGGTGTGTCACCATCTCCCTTCAGCAAGGTCAACAGAACAGCTTTGCAAAACTACTGCCAGATACAAAGAGGTCCGGCCTGGGGAGGAGCTGAGGTAGGTCTTTCCTGAGTGGATCCTTCCTGCCTGCACCCTAATGTTATCAGTCACAGTGCCCTTTCATCCTCACTGTAGCACTCTGAGGTAGTCAGGGAGGATTCTACTGTACCCCTTTAACAAAGGAGCAAACAGAGGCTCTTCCTATAAGGTCATATTAGCTATACTAGTTTAGTTATACTTAGATGAGCTGGAGCTTCAACTTGACCTTGAAAGTCAGGCAACCTCACTTCAAAGCAGGTTCCAGTACTTAAGTCTCTCGGTCTCATTTCCAACTTTCATAAGATTGTTGATAAGTGCTGTCGAGTCAGTTCTGACTCATAGCAATCCTGTATATGGTTTCCGAGGAGCAGCTGGTGGCTTTGAACCACTGACATTGTGGTTACCAGTTCAGGGTTTATCATACGGTGCCACACCAGAAGTCCATTTTAAGAGGGTAGTAATATCCTACAGGACTCCTTTTATAAGATATCGTTGTTGGTAAGTGTCATCAAGTCAGTTCTGACTCATAGCGACCCTGCATTGGGTTTCCAAGGAGCAGCCAGTGGGTTTGAGTAGCCAGCCTTGTGGTTCACAGTCTAGTGCTGATCCTACAGCACCACACCCAGAGTCCATCTTATAAGACAGGGTAGTAACATCTACTCTGGACTGAATAAGACAATGGAGCAGTGTAAAGAGACAATGTTGTTAAGTGCCTTGCAGTTAATTCCCACTCACAGCAACCCGGTGTAGGGTTTCCAAGGAGCAACTGGTGGGTTTGAACTGTTGTCTTGTGGTTAGCAGTCAGGTGCTTATCCTACAGCACCACATCAGGAATCCAATAGAGCTATATAATGCTGGCTCTGTTCCCTTCTCTCCCTGGGCCTGAACTTTCCTTGCCTCCCTAGCACATCCATGCATTCTAGCTCCTTCTTTCCTACAGCACGTGCCAGCCTTTACCACCAAACACCTCCATGGGCCCCTTCCCATGAAGCCACAACTCAGGGATGACATTAATTGTATCTTGTTATTAAATTCTTCATCTGGGAAATCCTTGAACTCTGAACTATATTTCAAATTGTGTGAGGCAAGGACTGCTCCGAAATTGGTCACTATTGTGGGCAAGCCTTGTTCTCGAGCAGTTTTTTCCTCCAGAAACTCTCATCTTCCTCATTTAGGTTACTCTGAAAGATTCCTGGAAGCACAGAGTAACCTCATTTTCACCCCAAAATAAATCTGAGGCAAACTGCATCCCAAGTTTGCATCTTTACAAAACCAGAGAGCCCTCTTCCCTTTGCTTGAAAAACCAAGATGATACTGATATTCCTGCCCTCTTCCCACAATGAAATGTATTTTAAGAGTCCAAAGAGAATACCATGTAGATTTAATCTGTGAATGTCGTTCCCTTCCACAGCTGAAGTCTTGCTAGGCTAATAGTCACACCCAGGGACGGGGCTGAAGAGCAGAGACGACTGAGCGCATGCTCAGAATCAAGGTAAGGGTCTCAGACTCTCTAATTACCATATGCCGTATCTTTCCTCTATCGATTGCCCCAGCCTGTCGCATATCAAGACCTGGACACCCCCAAATCAATTATGGTGGCCTCCCTGTGGGAAATTATTGGCCATCTGCCTGCCTTACCTTTAGCTGGAATTGCTGGAGGAACATCAGCCTTCTCCTTCCTCCGCTTGCCCTTCTTGGGCTGCACTGGGACCAAGTTAGTCACACTGGTGACAGTCTCCCCTGAGCTGTAAAAGAAAAAGGTCCCAGTAAAGCCAAATGCATTGCTCCAAAGGGTAAAGGTAACAGAAACATTTTGTGACTGACCCCTGTTGTTGTTGTTGTTAGGTGCAGTTGAGTCATTTCCATTCTATAGCAACCCTATGTACAACAGAACAAAACACTGCCTGGACTTGCTCCCTCCTCACAAATGCTACTATGCTTGAGACCACTGCTGCTGCCACTGTGACAATACATTTAATTGGGGGGCTCCCTCTTTTTTGCTGACTCTCTACTTTAGATGTTCTTCTCAGAAGTATGAGAGGTGAAGTCTGGTGATCTTGCTTTCTAAGGAGCATTCTGGTTGTACTTCTTCCAACTTAGATTGGTTTGTTCTTCTGACACTCCATGGAACCTTTAAAATTCTCCTCCAACACCATAACTCAAATGCATCAATTCTTCTATGGTCTTCCTAATTCATTGTCCAACGTTCACATGCAACTGAAGCTGTTGAATATACCATGGCTTGGGCTAGGCACAGTTTAGAACTGAAACTGACATGTTCATTGTTCAACACTTTAAAGAGGTCTTGTGCAGCTGATTTGTCTAATGCAATGTGTCGTTAAATTTACTGACTACTGTTTCCATGAATGTTGATCTGGAGGATCCAAGTAAGATGAAGTCTTTGAAAACTTTAATCTTTTCTCCATTTATCATGATGTTATTTATTGCTCAGTGATGAAGATTTTTGTTTTCTTTACATTGAAGTGCAATTCATGTTGAAAGTTTTGGTCTTAGAACTTCATCAGGAAGTATTTAAGACCTCTTCGCTTTTAGCAAGCAAGGTTGTATCATTAGAGTCTTCATCCAATCCTGATACCATTATCTTCTTCAGATAGTCCAACTTCTCAGTTTATTTGCTCAGCACACAGATTGAATAAGTATGATGAAAGAATACAACCATGAAGCACACCTCTCCTGATTTTAAACCATTGTTCTTTTCTAATAATTGCCTCTTGGTCTATGTATAGGTTCCTCATGAGCACAATGAAGTGTTCCTGCATATGCAATCTCTACAACATTGCCCATAGCTTGTCATGATCCACACAATCAAAAGACTTTGCATAGTCAATACAGTATAGGTATCTTTCTGATATTCTCTGCTTTCAATCAAGATCCACCTGACATGAGCAATGATATCCCTTGTTCTACGTCCTCTTCCGAATCTGGCTTGAACCTCTGGCAGTTCCCTGTCAATGTAATGATACAGCTGTTTTTTAATTATCTTTAGAAAAATTTTACTTACATGTAATTCTTTTAGGTCACCTTTCTCTGGAATGGGAACAAATATGGACCTCTTCCATGTACTGATAATTACTGGTGATAGGAATACAAAGGTTGGAAACAAGGAATCAGTAGTTAGGAAATATGGCCTTAGTGATAGAAATGATGCTGGAGATCGCATGATAGAATTCTGCAGGACCAATGACTTCTTATGGCAAATATATTTTTAAACAACATAAATGTGGACCACACCAGATGGGATACATAGAAATCAAATTGCCTACATCTGTGGAAAGAAACCGTGGAAAAGCTCCATATCATCAGCCAAAACAAGATCAGGGGTAGACTATGAAAGAAATCATCAATTGCTCATATGCAAGTTTGGCTGATGCTGAAGAAAATTAAAGCAAGTCCATGCAAGTGGCCCCTGGGTATCTATATAAGATCAGATCATCTTATACCTGGACTGAACTTACTCCCTATTTATCTCCAGAGCCCTCTGGAGATCTGGCATTGAGCCTAGACAAATATAACTAATTGTTTGTGCAACCTGGGGATGCTGCATCTGGAAGTCTCTCAGACCTGTCAAAATCATTTTGATTCTCCTGGAATACAGATTTCTGAGTTCATCAAATTGGGGTGAGTCACACAAGCCATCTACCCTTGGGGTCTTTAGAATCTTGGAGAAACTTGTTCCCTGGAGTCACCTTCAGGTCAAACAATAGCTTAGTGAGCAGCTTAGCGAGTGTTTTGCCTTAGCCATTGGGATCCTTTGGAAAACTATGGGTGTGGAGTCAGCTTTGAGAAGCAGGCACTCCAGGATCTGACTCGACACCATTTTAGGACTTATGGTATGTCCTTGACAACTGCTTCCATAGCAACTGGCATTTTAAATACTAGTAGGGTCACTCATGGTGGACAGGTTTCAAACTTAGTCTGGAGACTAAGCCAGTCTAGGAAGAATGACAGACGGACTACTTCTGAATATTAAGTCCCTGAAAACCTTATGAAAAGCAGCAGAACCCTGTCAGCACTAGAAGACTGAATATTGAAACATGATGAAAGGAACCAGAATATTGTCAGATATAGTACTGGAAAAAGATCCCCTCAGGTTGGAAGACACTCAAAATACGACTGGGGAAGAGCTGCCTCTTCAAAGTAGAGTTGACCAAGAAGATGAGGATTGAATAAAGCCTTCGGTACCTTCATTTTCCGATGTGGCACAACCCAAAATGAAGAGAACAGCTGTAATATCCATCAGAACATGGAATATACAAAGTATGAATCTAGGAAAATTGGCAGTTGTTAAAAATTAAATGGAATGCTATGAATCGTAACCAACTCCACAGCACATAGCCGCCACCACCACCACCATGGACAAAATAGTGAATGATGTAGAAAGTATCAAAATAAGATGAAAGCAATACAAAAAGAAATGGTTGATGTTCAATTATTTCAAGAGGTAGCATATGATCAAGAGTCAATGATACAGTAACTGATGGTACATGGAGGGGATTATAATCATTATAATGAAATAAGTTGTATGATTTGTTGAATGTAAAACTGATGATCTGCCCTGTAAACTTTCACTCAATCCACAATAAACCTTTAAAAAAAGAAAAAAAAAAAAAAAAAAAGAGTCAATGATACTGAAGGAAGAAGTCCTAGGTGCACTGATGATACTGGCAAAGAACAAGGCTTCAGGAATTGATGGAACAAATAAAAATTGAAGTCTTTCAACAAACTGAGGCAGCACTGGAGGCCCTCCCTCATCTACGCCAACAAGTGTGGAACACAGCTACCTGGCCGACTGATTGGAAGAGATCCGTATTTGTGCCCATTCCAAAGACAGGTGACCCAACGGGATGCAGAAACCATTGGACAGTATCATAAATACCTCATTTAAGTTAAATTTTGCTAAACACAATTCAAAAAACAGCTATGGCACTACATTGACAGGGAGCTGCCATAGGTCCGTGCCAGATTCATATGGGGACATGGAACAAAGGATATCATTGCTGATGTACGATGGATCTTGTCTGGAAGTAGAGAATACCAGAAAAATGCTTACCTGTGCTTTATTGGCTACACAGAGAATCTCAATTGTGTGGATCGTGACCAGTTATGCACACCATTGCCTAGAATAAGTATTCCAGAACACTTAATTATGCTCATGAGAAACCAGTACATAGACCAAGAAGCAGGTATTCAAGCAGAACAAGGAGACATTGAATGTTTTAAGATCAGGAAAGATGAGTGCCAGGGTTGTATTCTTTCACCATACTTATTCAATTTGTATGACTGAATACACTGTGGTAGTTTAGTGGTTACAAGTCGGGCTGCTAACCTCAAGGTCACCAGTTTGAAACTACCAGCTCTTCCATGGGAGAAAGATGAGGATTTCTGCTTCCTTACAGATTTACAGCCTGGGAAACCCTATGCAGGGTTGCTATGAGTCGAAACTGACTCTACAGCATGCCACCACCATTCAATCTGTATGTTCAGCAAATAATCTGAGAAACTGGATTATATGAATAATAATGTGGCATCAGGATTATAGGAAACCTTATTAACAACCTGCAATATGCAGATGATACAACCTTGCCTTACTGAAAGCAAATAGGATTTAAAATGCTTACTGATAATGATCAAAGACCACAGTCTTTGGTATGAGTTATATCTCAGAGTAAAAAAAAAAAAAAAAAAAAAAAATTACTCAAGACTGAACCAATAAATAACATCAAGATAAATGGAGAACAGACTGAAGCTGTCAAAGGCCTCATTTTGCTTGGATCCACCATCAACACTCAAGGAAGTAGCAGTCAATAAATCAAATGACAGGTTGCATTACGCAAATCTGCTATACAAGACCTCTTTAAAGTTTTCAAGCACAGAGATATCAGTTTGAGGAATAAAGTCTGTATAATGGTTAGGCTTCTACGTCTAAACCAGGATTTCCAGAGGTATAGCAGCTGAGATGTGCTTATCCCTATGGTAATGAGACCTAATCCACACATAGTTAACTCTAGAATGAATGGCCACGAGTAGCCAACCATTGAAAGGGATGTTTCCTTGGCTGTGTGGCCTGCTCCCAATATAATGGATATGAGTGAAAGACTCTCTCTCTATTCTGCTGGGGAATTGGGACTCTGCAATCATAAGCTGTTCCCTTGGTAATAAACTTCTCTCTAGTCCTTATGTAGGAGTCTTGATGTGGCACTGTGGGTTAATGTGCCAGACTGCAAAGCTGTTTGAGCTGCAAGGTTGGCGGTTCAAGCTCACCAGCTGCTCCTTGGAAATACAGGGTTAGAATCAACTCGACGGCACTTACCAACAACAGTCCTTATGTGGTGCAGTGGGCTAATGCACTGTACTTCAGAGCTGCTCTGAACCACAAGGTAGATGGTTCAAGCTCACAAGGTGCTCCTTGGAAACTCTATACAGGGTTACGATGGGTTAGAACCAACTCAATGGCTCATAACAACAACAGCAACAACAACATGGGTTGGAATCGACTCAACGGCACTTACCAGCAGCATACATATATACATATATATGTTTCACTGGGTTTTCTTCTTTAGAAAGCCAGGCCTAACACAGTGCATCTCACTCAAACCATGGCATTTTCAATAGCTTCATGTGCATGTGAGACAAGACTGTAGACAAATTGATACATTTGAGTTATGGTGTTGGAGGAGAATATTAGAAATACCATGATCTGCCAGAAAAACAAATAAATCTGTACTGGAAAAAACATAACCAGAATGCTCCTTAGAAACCAGGATGATCAGGCTACGTGTCTCATATATCAGACACATTATCAGAAGGGACCAGTCCCAGGAGAAGGACATCATGTTTAGTAAAGTGGAGGGTCAGTAAAGAAAAGGAAGACCCCTATTAAGATGGATTGGAACAGTGGCAGCAGCAATGGGCTCAAGTGCAGCAAAGGCTGTTGGACTGATGTAGGACCAGGCTGTGCATCACTCCGTTGTACATAGGGGCTGCTGTGAGCTAGAAGGTACCTACCAATAACAACCATAAATGTATCCTGTTATTTATCACAGAAGATAACAGGGCAGTTTGCAGAAACAGTTCCCAAGGACATGCCATTAAATCCTAAAACGGTGTCGAGTCACATCTTGGAGTTCCTGCTTCTCAAAGCTGGCTCCACATCGATAGTTTTCCTAAAGATCCCAACGCTAAGCTGCTCATTAAGCTATTGCTTGACTTGAATGTGACACTAGGGAACCTTTTCCCCCGAGATTCAAAAAGACATCCAAGGGCAGATGGCCTTTGAGTCACCCCAATTTGATAAACCCAGAAATCTGGATTAAAGGAGAATCAAAATGTCTTTTTCTGGTCTGAGAGACTTCCAGGTACACCTTCCCCAGGTTGCACAGGAGACTCTGTCTTTGGATTCTTTTCCTCCAGGTTCAGAGGCCCCTGGAGATACACATGGAGCGACTCTAGTCCAGGTGTAAAATGGTCCAACCTTATTTTTGGAGTCCTGGTGTGGCGCTGTAGGATAAGCATTGGACTGCAAGATTGGTTTGAACTGCAAGGTCAGTGGTTGGAAGTCACCAGTTACTCCTCAGAAACTCTACACAGCCTTAACAACAGCATACTTATTTTTGGTGTCTCTTTAAACAATTTAGGTTTTTGAAAACAACAACATAGTATTTACTAAAGCCAGTGTGAGCTCACCCTGGGCACTTCTAGGAGTCTTCCCAATGATGTGACCCTGTGTAATCCCTGCCATATCAGATTCTTTCTGTGTGTTATCCAAGATAACTCAAGATTGTTGTTGTTAAGTGACACTGAGTTGGTGCTGACCCATTGCAAACCTGTATAGAGTTTCCAAGGAGCAGTTGCTGGGTTTGAACTGCTAACCTGTGGTTCACTGCTGATCCTGCAGCATGAAACCAGGACTCTAAGAATAAGACAAAAAAAAAATTTCAAACCAAAGCCACTGACTCATGGGGGCCACCCTAGAGAACAGAGGGCTCACGAGCCTGTAAATCTTTACGGAGTAGATAGTCTCATTTTTCTTCCATTGAATGCCTAGTGGGTTTGAATGGCCAACCTTGTGGTTAGCAACCCAACAGGAATAAGATCAGTTTCCCCAAAATTAAAGTGAATGATGCGAAAACATTTTACCCAGAAAGAACATGCTGAAGCATCTTCATGATAGAAGAACTCAAAACTAATCGCAGAACTCCCAATCCTGTGAAAAGTACTGATTTAAAAAGGGTTGGAGTCCTGGTGTGGTGCTGTGGGTTAATGCGCCAGACTGCAAACTGTTTGAACTGCAAGGTTAGCGGTTCAAGCTCACCAGCTGCTCCTTGGAAACCCTATCCAGGGTTGCTATGGGTTGGAACTGAATCGATGGCACTTAACAATAACAACAACATAGAGTATCAGGCACCAACTAAGATTGGTAGGAGAGTAAACCCTGATGGATAGATAATAAGGTGCTATGGGTTAATGCCCTGGACTTACAAAGTTGATTTGAACTGCAAGGTCGGCAGTTTAAACTCACCAACCGCTCCTCGGAAACCTTATACGCTATGGGTTGAAACAGAATCCACAGCCCTCAACAACAACAAAAATCAATGCTGCAAAAGTATACACCTTTTGACCAGATGATTTCACTTTTGGGAATTTATTTTATTTTATGTATATCCCTCAGCAGGGGACTGCTTAAGTAAACTCTGGTGAACCTGAACAATGGGATCCCCTATGACTGAAAAAGGAATGAAGAAGCTATAGGAGTAAATGTACCAATAAGATATTTTGTTGAGTGAGAAAGCTATATGTTAGACCATGTTTAAAATAGGCCTACTTTTATAAGCAGCGTTCCTTTTTCTGATTACAATTTTATTTAGAATATTGATATTCACTTGCACATATATAAGGAAACTATGGAAATATTCTAAGAATTTTTAAATAGTGATTACCTAAATTGGGATCATTGCAGAATTAAACTGAGGAGAGACAGGATGTTTCTTATTGTTTAACCATGTGATTGGATAATCTCTGGAAAGCAACACATTAAATACACATTCATACAAACATGTATTTAATAAAAGATAGTATGTGATTCCAAATAAATAAAGGAAGACTGCTTCATATATTGTAGATATGGAATCAAATTTGTATTAAAATGAGATATTTTGCATGAATCAGAATTTAAAAATCTTTTGACTCAAAATTAATCCACCAATGGCTTTTATTCTCAGTCACCCAAAATTGCTAACTTATTTTCCTTTCCTGTTCTAATGCAGATAAGATCAAAACCATTAACCTGTGATTTAATTAGAAAGATTCTGGCTGCTTCTATTTAAATTTTTAGAGGTGTCAGGACTATAGGTCTGGGGAATATCAAAGCTTCCTAGAAGTGACCTATTTTTATGTTAACTCAGTGGCCCTAAGTATTTCCTTCATCACATAGGAAACTTGCATTCTTTAAACAAGTTTTTTAAGTCTCTGTGAATTCTCCCAAAGCTGGCTACTCTTTTGTGAGGGAGAACATTCCCTCAATTTTCAAACTGTAGGATAAGCACTGAATTGCTAATCACAAGATCAGTAATTCAAATGCACCAGCTGTGCCTCAGAATCCTATACAGGATAACTATGAGTTGGAAACACAACTTGATCTTCACAAAAACAACAACAATGAAGTAATAGTGCAATCAAATAGTGGTTTTCTTTTGAATTAATACATTATTATATTTTTTAACATGGGAAAAACTTCAAGAATACAGTTACCACTGAGATTTCCCTAAACATGGCTTATTTTTGTTGGGACTACATTCTAACTGGCCATAGTTTTAGATTACAAATTATATTTGCATTCAAAAATAGCCAAAAGGAATGTGGGTTTACAAAACTCACCACTAACAGCAAATGACAGATTAGAAACACTCAGAAAAGTTTAAATATACAACCACATGTACAACTTTGTCCTATAATTTTTTTAAACCCTTGAAATGTTTATTTTTTTGCCATTATATAATAATGTATTTTCATGTTTTAAAATGGAAATTTTAGACAAGGAGATGAAAGACAATGAGTTAATTATAGTTCTCAAATCAACAATCTTCTGTTGATATTTCCAGTCTTTTTGCTCCTCCTTGGTTTTTTAAAATGGGGTATATATAATTTTGTGCTTTCCTTTTCATTCAATTTGTCATTTTTCATGCTGCTAAATCTTCATCCTATTTCCAATTTTATTTATGTATTCCCTGATATCTAATTTGTTTCTGACTTTTTAATATATAAATAAAACTGTTATAAATCTATTCATGCATAATGGTTTTTCATTCTTAGACTTTCTGCTTTCGGGTTAAATTATTAGATCTGGAGGTATTAGGTCAATCAGAAAAAGACCAGCAAAGTAAACCTATAGTCACCAGAAGAAAAGAACTAATAAAGATTAGAGCAGAAATAAATGAGATAGAAAACAGAAAAACTAAAGAAAGAATCATCAAGACAAGAAGCTGGTTCTTTGAAATGATCAATAAAATTGACAAACCATTGTCAAATCTAACAAAAGAAAAGAGGTAAAAGACAAATAACATGTATAAGAAACTACATGGGTGACATCAAAACAGAACCAATAGAAATGAAAAGGATAATAACAGAATATTATGAAGAGTTGTACTCCAACAAATTTGAAAATCCACAGGAGATGGACACACTTTTAGAAAAACATGACCAACTTAAACTTACACCGAGTGAAGTAGAAAACTTGAACAGACCTAAAAAAAGTCCCAACCAAAAAAAGTCCAGGCCCAGATGGTTTCACTGGTAAATCTTTCCAAACATTCAGAGATCTGTCACCAATTCTACTCAAACTATTCCAGAATATAGAAAAGATTGGAAAACTTCCTAATACATTTCAGAAAGAAAGCATAATCCTTATACCAAAACCAGGGAAGGATATCACTAAAAAAAGAAAATTACAGACCAATATCCCTAATGAATATAAATACAAAAATTCTCAACAAAATCCTAGTCAATAGAATTCAACAACATATCAAGAAAATCATACATCACGACCAATTGGGATTCATACCAGGGATGCAAGGATGGTTCAATACTAGAAAAAAAGAAAAATCAATAAGATGTAAACATATAAATAAAAAAAGGAAAAGAACCACATGATCATATCCATTGATGCAGAAAACGCATTTGACAAAATCCAACATCCATTCAACAAAGAAGGAACTGAAGGGGAATTCCTCAACATAATTATGAGCATATATACAAAACCAACAGCCAACATCACTCTTAATGGAGAGAACCTGAGGTCTTTCCCTTTGAGAACAAGAACTATACAATGATGTCCTTTATCATCACTGCTACTCAACTTAGCCAGAGCTATAAGGCAAGAAAGGTAAATTAAAGGCCTCCAAATTTGCAAATAAGAAGTAAAACTATCTGGATTTGCAGATGATATGATCCTATACATAGAAAATTCCAAAGACTCAGCAAAAAAAACAAACTACTGGAACTCACTGGAAAATTCAGCAAAGTGGCAGGGTAAAAGATCAACCTACAAAAACCAGTTGGGAAAAAGGCAAAATTCTTAGACAAGAGGTCAGTTGGTTTGATTAGTAACTGCTGAAGTACATGACAAATATTCAAGGTTACCCAGATTTAAGAAGAAAAATACAAAAGCATACAAAAGTTGCTATTTCTTTGCCTTTAAGTGCTGTTGTTGCCTTGTAATGTAAGCATCTTCTGAAGAGGTTCTTTGTAAACTGCGCAAGTCCACAGAAATCTTAATCATAGTGTTCACCAAGTACAATGTCAACACCCAGGGTCTTAATAAATATAAAAGGAAACTGAGGCACAGAGAACTGAGGCATGCATAGCTTGTTCAAGGTGACCCTGGGAGTACAAGTATCAAGAAACCTGTCTCTGCCCCACCACAGCAGAAGATTGAAGGTTTGCTCTCTGGACAAAGTCTGGCTAGGAGACAATGTGTACAGATGAGAGCAGGAGTTGTGCATATGAAAGAACAAAAGCAGTAAGTGACTGATGAAACTGAATGATGATACTCCTAGCCCTCTTTCCCCACTAAGCCTGGAAGCTACAGTTAAATTCTCCAGGGATAAGATTTTTTTCTTGGGGAATTTGATCAAATCATAAGGGGAAAAATATTGACATAGGGAATCTCCTATGCAACAATTCAAACAAATCACCCTAAACACTGTTGGCCAGTCAACAACCCTGCCTATGCTTGCAAAGCTCCCAGTTAGCTTTTATATGTGCCTGACTCAAACATACATCGTAAAGGGTCAACAGATTTATGAGAAAAGCTTAATTAACTTAAATTACACAGTCAGAAAAAAACTTGAAAACATTATTAGTGATGACCTCAGAAATAATATTTCATTCATGAATAAGAAGAACCTTTAAATAAGTTGCAATCTTAAAACAAAAAGAAATGAGGGTTCCTTTAAAGCATATGGATGTTGTCCCACCACAGACAGCATTATATTTTCTAGCAGATCTTGAAACGTTCTTTTCAGAGATGTATGGACTCTATTCCTCCCCAACTTAACATCTGGCATAGTAAACCATATGATTATCTGATTAAAAAAAAAAGAGAGAGCGCTCTTAGAAATTAAAATTAGAATTGCAAAACTGAAATTTTCAATGGAAAATTTCACAGAAAGTAGAGCAAAATTAAGAAAACAAAAACATAGGCTGAATGGGTAAGGGAGGAAAAAAAACAACAGTGTTTCACTGCCATTTGGATATTGGTTTCCCCAGCCTATTATTGTAAATAGACATTCACGTGTGATGAAAATAAGTATTAGGAATTATGATTACAGAAATCTTATAAACCTACCTTCAGACTATAAGTGATTGGATTTGCCAAAAAGGGGAGCTAGAATTTGCCCAGGGAAAATAGGCTTCTGGTTAAGGCTTTGTAGAGTATGGGGCCTTAGGTGGAATCCTGAGCCCCACCCAGAACCTTCTGAGTTGGTACATATCTATTTTAAAAGACACGCAGACCAACCCAGAGAACAGAAGATTCTTATTGAATGAAAAGCCTGAAGAAAAAAAGAACTGTTTGGCTTTTTGGGTTTCAAGTAAGCTGTTTGCTTTAGAGGTATCAAGGTAAAAAAAAAAAAAAAATCAAGTCAATCCATCAGGGAAAATCCCCTTCTAGAACTCAAATTTAAAGGGAACCCGTGAGCAGTCTAGTATGCTCACTGGTGACTACCTGGGTCTACTTGTGAGTGGAAGTGAGAAAAATGCAGCAATGAAGACACAGGCTTAGTTAGGATATATTCCATTAAGAGGAAGGCATGCGTGAACTCCCAAACTTGCTGCTGGTACCCACTGACCTAGCTTGGATGGCTAGGGTGGGGCTGACCAGACCCTGACCAGATGAACATAAGATGTTTGATTCTGTTAGCAATTGTAAATTGCTATAATTGGTTGAACTGGATTTTTGCTTATAGATACAGTTGCTCAAAATTCAAACTGGAATGGAAGATTCTTCATATCAAGGATCATGCTTGCCTCCTCAGTGCACTAGGTTGATAGGGACAGACGGGTAATTTAGACACTGGCTATCAAAAATGGGGGGTTGTTGTTGTTGTTAGGTGTTACCAAGTCAGTACTTTCTCATAGCAACCTTATACACAGCAGAACAAAACACTGCCTGGGCCAACCTCACTACTGTTGCCACACTTGAGTCCATCAATGCTGCCACTTGGCCAATCCATCTCATTGGGGGTGGTCTTCCTCTTTTTCTCTGAACCTCTACCTTACCAAACATGATATCCTTCTCTAGCAATTGGTCCCTCCTGACAATATGTCCAAAGTATGAGAGACGAAGTTTGGCCATCTTGGCTTCCAAGGAGCACTCTGGCTGCACTTTTTCCAAAATGGATCTATTGGTTCTTTTGGCAGTTCATGGCACTTTCAATATTCTCATCCAACACCCTAACTCAAAAGCATGGATTCTGCTATGGTCTTCCTTATTCACTGTCCAGCTTTCACATGCATATGAGGTTATTGAAAATACCATGGTATTTTGGGGGTAGGGGGCTATAAACCCATGAAGTAGCTGGCTTACAAGCTTTCATGGGTGTTCTTAAGTTTCAGAATGAGGGGGTAAGGTAGAATCTCCATTATGAAATTTTCCTCTTTTCCAGATGGGTCTGGTCAAAGGGGGTACAGGATGATGCTGATAGGATTTTATGATTCGATTTTAAGTAATTCTTAGCAGGATTAATTGCGATGATCAAAACTGAAATTACAGAAGATGGAGAGAGTAGTTAATTTTTCATTTCAGAAACAGATGATTTCAGGACCATCAACAAGGAAGAGCATGAGTGGAGTGTGAGATTCCTACCTAGAAAAGTGGTGACAGCAGAGACAGCGGCAGAGGTGGTGGCGTGGAGAGACAGAGCAAATGTGGGTTCTAGGCCTATGGACTGAGTAAGGCTATGTACTTTGGGGCAGGAGGCTGGCTTGCAGAATGTACCCTGTGGACATTAAGTTTATATATTTTTTGTATGTATGCATCAAATGTTTTGCTTTGTTCATTTGTGAAGTGTAAAATGTAAATGGGAACCACAGGGAGAAACACAAAGGACAAATATTGCATGACACCAATGTTATAAAAAGGTAAGAAAAGGTTTCTTGATAAAAGAAACTATCTGTGATGGTTATGGGGGGTTGGCGAGGGAAAATTATTCATGGGCTAGAGGGTAGATACATGTTAACATGGCAATATACAACAAGAGGGAGGTTAGCAAAGGAAAGATGAAGGTAGTGGGACATAGGGAGGAATGCAGTGGTTACAGTAAATAGAGGAAAATGGTGTAAACTGTTGGTACTTGGAGGGGATTTCAGTTATCATAATGAGGCAAAGAATGATTTGTCAAATGTAAAACGGATGGTCTGCTCTGTAAACATTTACTCAACTCACACACACACACACACAAAATGAAAACAAACAAACAAACCCAAAAACAGTTGGATTCCTCTATACTAATAAAAGCAGCTCTTTAAAGAAAATCAAGAAAACAATATCATTTACATTAGTCACCCAAAGTATGAAATATTTAGAAATAAATCTAACCAGAGAAACAAA
>NW_006408807.1:2058030-2081158 GCF_000296735.1 Chrysochloris asiatica | reverse complement strand
CTGGGTAAGGTGGAGGGTCAGAGAAAAAGAGGAAGAGCCCCAACGAGATGGATCAGCCAGGTGACATCATTGATGGCATCAAGTGTAGCGGCGGTAGTGAGGTTGGCCCAGGATCGGACATTGTTTCATTCTGCTGTCATGGGGTCACTATGAGTCGGTTCCGACTCGATGGCACCTGACAACAACAACAACAACAATGTATTTATTACAAATTTTCCCCAAAAGTTCATTTAATTTTTGTTAAATGAAGAATAGTTTTTTATTTGTTTTTATTTTCTTTATAAAATCAAAAACAAATTCAAAGGTACATTATAGAGACCATTTTGTTGTTGTTAAGTACTGTTGAATTGGTTTTGACTCATAGAGACCCTGTAGAGGGTTTCTGAGAAGGAGCTGTGAGTTTGAACCACCGACCTTGCAGTTCAAACTGCCTATGAGGTTGAGTTCTCATCCTATAGACAACACCAGTACTCCAGAAACCCCTTTATTAAGTCTTGACTAAGGCAAAGGTAAAGGAGCTCTGGTAGTGTAGCGGTTACGAATCAGGCTGTGAACCGCAAGGTCAGCAGTTTGAAACTACCAGCTGTTCCGCAGAAGAAAGATGAGGCTTTCTGCTCCTGTAAAGATTTACAGCCTCGGACACCCTGTACAGGGTCACTATGAGTCGGAACCGACTCCATGGCACATAACAACAACAACAAGGCAAAGGTAAGACAGAGACAGATGATTGCTATGAGGACAGCCATTAGCATGAGGCCATAATGGTGTCCGAGGGATTCTCATCCACATGGCCATCCCAAAACCATGACTGGAAGCAGATCAACTCATCATGTCTCAGGCAGAACTATGGAAGCAGGATTGGTCTGGGGTCCTTTGGCCATCTTGGTCAAGGTATGACTCATGACCATGTGACACTGGTATCCCAATTTCCCTTAAGGACACAGCCAGGCAAGTGTCTGAGAGGCAGACTGCTCCTCCCTAGGTTGTCTAGAAGTGTGTCCTTATTCTACTTTCAAATAGACTTTGCCTCTGGTAGCGTAGTGGTTACGAATCGGGTTGCGAACCTTAAGGTCAGCGGTTCAAAACTACCAGCTGTTCCGCGGGAGAAAGATGAGGCTTTCTACTCCCGTAAAGATTTACACCCTCGGAAACCCTATACAGGGTCGCTATGGGTCGGAACTGACTCGATGGCACATAACAACAACAATAACAATGGGCAAAGTTGCCTCTTTCTGCTAACCTGGAATTGTTTCAGTCACTTTAGATGGTATCTGAACTTGTCAAGGTCCAAGATGGAGTTAGGAATCGGATTGTAAACCAAAACCTTCTGTGTTGTTGTTGTTGTTGTTAAGTGCCACTGAGTTGGTTCCGACCCATAGTGACCCTGTACAGGGTTTCCAAGGAGCAGCTGGTGAGCTTAAACCACTGATTTTGCTCTTCAAACCGACTTTGCAGTTTGAAAGCACATTAACCTACAGCGCCACACCAGGACTCCAAACCTTCTGTAGACCTTTAGATTTCAGGCTCTAAGGCAGAATGAAATGGTTAAATACAACTGACCCTAAGCTCCTAAAGGTACGGTATAGGGTGTTTCACTGGGTTACTTAGGAAGGATGATATTGTCACTTGAGTGTTTCATGATGAGTATTTTTAGCCCGAGGACAGGGATGCAAGTTTCAACTTAAAGATCAATCAGAAACCATCACCATAGATGTAGCAGTTGCTGAACAGATGCCAAAAGGGATCAGAGCAAGCAGGCACTAAGCAACACCCAGCCTACCGTAGACGCCAAGCAAAGCAAGCAACCTGCACTCGCATGCATTGAGCACATCATCAACGACATTTGTTTAAGGTACTGGAACAAGCATTTGGCATCCATCATGGCCCATCTTCCCAGTGTTGTTTCTGACCCGCCCAGATTAGAAACCTAAGTTATGGAGAAGTCCCAACCCTTCCCAAAGGTCACCACCTAGGCATCAGATAAAAGGCTTGAATCCAGGTTGGCCTGCATCCTTGCCTCTGAACAAGGATCCCGGTCCCAGGCCAAACAACACGGGAAAAGAAAACAGTAATATCAATCAAACTAGATTTTTGGCCACTAAAGGTACTATAGGAAGTTGACATTAACATTCCATGGTATTTTAGGTTTGTATTAAATGCAGGGTTGTGAATTCTTAGGGCTGCAGTAGCTAAATCCCTTACCCTGATGGGAGGAGGAGGTGCCCACCTAAGTGCTGAGGTCTTGAGGCTGGAGCTGTGGCTGGTGCCCAAGACCAGGGGCCATCCTGTTCCAAGAGTGGGCAAAGGAGAAAAAGAGCACATTTCTAGAAATTGTCTGGTTTTCATGGAGCAGCCCAAGGTGGAGTGAACATGAATAAGCCAGTCATTTAAAATTCTGTGGCGGTGTAGGATAAACGCAAGACTGCTAACGGCCATTTCTTGAAAACCCTGAGCAGGGTCACTATAATTTGGAAGCTACTCAATGGCACTTAACCAAAACAATGTGCCCAGAAAGGAACCTGGTGGCACAGTAGGTTAAGCATTAGGCTGGTAAGCACAAGGTTGGTGGTTCAAACCTGTCATTCTTTAGGAGAAAGATGAGGTGTCTGTCCCTGTGAATGATTTACAGTTTTGGCAGTCCTATGGAGCAGTACTACTCTGACCCAAGGGTCACTATACGTTGGAATTAACTCAATAACTTTGGGGTTTTTTTATGATTGAGACCTGTGTAGTTATAATGCCAATAAGTGCGCCTCATGGCACAGGTCCAGACTAAGATGGACTAGGAAGAAAGGCCTGTCTATTTCTTAAATTCAATCAATGAAAACCCTCTGAATCACAACAGTCCCACTCAGAACCAGTCATGGGGATGGGGCAGGGCTAGACAGCATTTTCTTGTATAGTGAATGGAGCTGCCATTTACTACAGAAGAAAATGTTAGGGCCAACTTGATGGCAGTTAATAACAGCATACTAGAGCTATGAGTATTTGGGAATAGAAGGGAAAAAAAGCCATCATAAATAGAGCTGAATCCACCATAATTGTGACTAAACATCGTATGTCTACTTTCAAAACTATATGTTAAAAAAAAAAAAAAAAACAAAACAACTGTATGTACAGCCACAGTGCACCCCCTACCTCCTGTAAGCCTTTGTTATAGCCCTGGCAGTCCGATCCGCACCCCTTCCTGTACTATATCCTAACCACCGAAGTCTTTCTCTGGGAGAGACTCAGAGATGCCGCTAAGTGTCATGTCAATTCATTTCATACATCCAACCTCCATCCTGAAGACACAATGGCCAGTTATCTTTGGGCCTTGACATTTGAATGATGAATCAAAATGCTACCTTGTGGTGTGTTGAGCCTCAGACACATATATGCATAAATAGGACATCCTCATTCCTGGGCACAGACTTCTCTTTTGTGTTCTTCAAAACTTCTTTGTGATCTGAACTGGGACTACTGAGGAAAGACAGGAGATCCTGGTACAGACAGCCCTTAGAGAGATCAAGGAAGGTGTATCAGTTTGTTCTACTGATTTCTGTCAGCCTGTTTCCTGGAGCTATCTTGGTCCTGAAATCTCTTGCCATGTCCTTCTTTGAAAGTTACTTAAGTTGACCCATTTTACTTTAAAAACTATCAAGAAACTTTCCTTCTTCTTGTCTACCTCACCCAGTTCTGGCAAAGAGAATGCCTGACAGATCGCAAGAGGAATGCATCTGCTCTTGAAAGAAGCTCTTACAGCCACGTTAACATGAAGAATTCACATAACACACTCACCACCCTATACACCAATACCTAGCAACATTACGTCTGCAATCTTCAAGGCAGAAGACAGGTCAAAACAGCTTTGAGGGCATACAAAAAAAAAAAAAAATAATTCACAATTACAAGTAGCCCCTGCCAAGTTTGGCTACCATTGATAATGACCAACAGCTACTGATGTCCTGTTTCAAGCTCTTGAACATGCACCACCGGCTTCCCCTGCCACATGACAGGAGCTGCTAAAGAGTGTCATACTGCTTTCAAGATGGATGAATGATGTCACCCACTCTCAGTGACACTATTTAAGTGTGTCTTTCCATTAAATAAAGTAGTGCATGTTAGGTACATAGAATGGTATCTGGCACGTGATAAGCACTTAGTAAGTTCCCCTGTCATTGCTTTACTATTACTGTTATCATTATTATTATGAACTTTGCTATCTGAACCCTTGGCTCCAGTAGCAGGTCACAGAGTGCTTGGCAGCCTGCCCAGAGCTGGTGTCCAGAAAAAGATGCCTTGAGACCCTTGGGTCACTGGGTAGGAGTTCTTGTCATATGACATTCTGCATACATATTCTGAACAGCATCATAATAAATGCTGCTCATCTGAGAAGTTATTGACCTTGGTGTGTTCCTGTCTAAGCCACCCTATGACCTTTTGGAATGACTGTTACATCACCCAGGAAGTAGTGCCTCCTTGCTAAGCATCACCAGTTTTGTGAGGCGAATGTTTTTTGTTTGTGAGTTTAGCATCTCTGAGCACTGGTGGTGCTAGTGAGATCAGGAGGTGCCTCGTTAGCATTTAGGGATTCCAGTAGCATCCTGGCTTGGGTTCTAATTACAGTGGTGTTGGGCTTACGTCCCTAGCCTCCATCCTTAAGGTTGAAGCCATGACATGAGTCTGAGTGGGAATGACCTCACGTGCCATGTGGCACAATCTCACCCCCATGTCACAGTCCTTGATTCATGCTGGCCCAGAAACTGTGAGGTGTAGGAGTTCAGTTGACTGATTAGGAAAAGAGAAGAAAACTCCTTCAAATGGGCTGTGGGGTGAACCCAAGTGAACCCACAACTGCTGGCACCTATTTCTTCCAAGAGGATCCACATGTGTAAGCCATACAAGAAACAGAAGTCACCACCCTGATGAAAAGAGGCCCACCCCCCTAGTAGATGAGCCTGCCAAGCCCTCTCTGAGGCGGACACCTGAGCTAGGCTTTCTAGCACCTGGAATCAAAAGGATGGTAACTCACATAGAGTCCTAGCCATTTATCTGAGAGTTGACAGTTTTATTAATGTCCTTCGTCTAGGGAGACTAATTTGTAACTTGCAGGATTTTTATGAAGACTAGAAATAAATCCCATAAATTGCTCATAGACACTCTGTGAGTAATTATGAATTAGTGCATGGCATTATGACTACACTGAATTTTCTCCATTGCCCAGAATAGTACAGAGAACATACCAGTTTAGATTCCTCTCTCAGTGGATGAAACATTCTCAGAGAAGTTGAGTGATTTACCCAAGGTCACAAAGTTGGGGTGCTGCAGAAAGAACCAACATAAAGATGTTCTCTCCATTGTACTAGGAGTCACAATCGTGGCGCTGGGGGTTAGTGCGCTGGACTGCAAGGTCAGTTTGAACTGCAAGGTCAGCTGTTCAAGCTCACCAGCTGTTCCTCAGAAACCCTATACAGGGTCACTAGTAGTCAAAACTGACTCGATTGTACGTAGCAACACCAACAACAACAGCCACAATCAGGCCTGTCCTGAGTGGGAGGGGTACTCCACCCAATGAGGTGGAGTTAAGGCACGGCTGCCCAAGGATGACATCAGGATGCAGAGGCTGATGCGGCACATGCTGCTCTCTTTGCTCTTGCAATTCAACTTGTTGATGTAAATGAGAAGAGTCCACACAACATATAAATAGGCTTAAAAGTCAAGCATTCATCTGTCAGTGTGGCATACTGTAGTGGCATGTGTGTTGCTATGAGCAGCCAATCAACTTTAAGGATATTTCCTTGGACGTGTGGCCTGCTTCCAATATAATGGACACTCAGGCAAAGCTTGTTCACTTTCTGCTGGGTCTGGATCTTGCATCTGGGTCATTCTCCAACCTCTGGTTCTTAAGCCTACTCTATTGGTTGCCTGCCTTTCTGCCTGCTGGACCTGTCAACCTGCCTGCCTGTCTGCCTGTCTGCCTGCTGGACCAGCATGCCTGACTATCTTGGTTCATCTGACCCAGACTTGGGACTCCCTAACCTCTACAATTATAAGCCATTTCCTTGATATAAGCTTCTCTTTATATGCATATATGTTTCACTGGTTTTTCTTCCCAAGAGAATCCAATTTAAGACAATATTTTATGGTTTAAAATCAAGAAAGGTGTGAACCAGGGTTGTATCCTTTCCTGGGTAGTGTAATGGATTATGAACTAGGCTGCTAACACCAAGGTTAGCAGTTTGTAATCTACCAGCTGCTCCATAGGGAAAAGATGAGACTTGCTTATCCCCTAAAGATTGACAGTTTCATAAAACGTATACAGGGTCTCATCAGTCTGAATTGACTCAACAGCATGCAACCACCACCACCATCCAATCTGTAAATTGAGAAAATAATTTGAGAAACTGGATTATATGAAGGAAAACATGGCATCAAGATTGAAGGAATACTCATTAACAACCTGCAATATGCAGATGACAAAACCTTGCATGCTAAAAGCAAGAAGGACTTGAAATACTGATAAAGATCAAAGATAATAACCTTCAATATGGATTGTACCTCAGTGTAAAGAAAATTAAAATTCTCACAACTGGGTCAATAAAAAACAATCCTGATCAATGGGATAAAGATTGAAGTTGTCAAAGACTTCAGTTTGCTTGGATCCACAATCAATGATTATGGAAGTCAGATGATCTAAAGACTTATTGCATTAAGTAAAATCTGCTGCAAACGATCTCTTTAAATAAAGTGTTGAAGAGCAAAGATGCTACCTTGAGGACTAAGGTGTGCCTGCCCAAACCATGGTATTTTCAATGGCTTCATCTGTATATGAAAGTTGAAAAATGAATAAGGAAGATGGGAGAAGAATCAATGCATTTGAATTATGGCATTGGAGAAGACTGAAAGTACCACTGAGTGCCAGAAGAACAAACTCATCTGTCTTGGAAGAAGTGAGGATGGTGGACTTCACCTCTCTTCACCTTTGGGCATATTGTTGAAGAGACCAGATAAAGAAGGACATAGTGCTTGGAAATGTGGAGGGCCCTGAGAAAAAGAGGAAGACTCCCGAGAGAGATGAATTGACACAACGGTAGCCAACAGTGGGCTGAAGCATAACCATTGTCAGGATGGTCCAGTACCAGGCAGTGTTTCCTTCTGTTTTGCAAAAGGTCGTTATGAGTGGGAACTTTACAGCAACAAAATCTAATCATACAACATGAAATGGTTGTCCCCACCACACTTTTGCTTAGCTTTTGGTATGCTTTGAAACAGAAGGGCCTCTTCAGAATACCACTCTGAGGAGGCAAATGACTGACCTCATGTGCTGAAGAGTGGGTTCAAGGAAAGTCCTTTAAGAGCTAATGATACCAAATGCACTGTCACCATAAAGATGGCCCAACATTGGTGGGCACTGGCCACCCCAGAGTCAGGTGGTGAGATGGAGCTACTGCCATCACCAGTATTCAGAACATTCCTCTCTCCCCTTCTTCTGTTGTCCTGATTTCACCTTAGGACAGACTCCTTCCTCCCTTGTGTTTGTGACAGCACTCACAATCTGGCACCCTGACATATCTAGGATGACACACTAGCTCTAGAGACAGGCTTCCAGGGTAACTACCCTCACCACTTCCCCACTTACATAGAGGTGACTCCAGAATATCACCAATATTCTAGATATCAACTCCTCATCTGTCAAATGTGTGTGTGTGGTTGGGGTGGTGACTGCCCATGCTCAGTGCTGTGCCCAGAATAGGACATGCAATAAAGACGACCATGCTGTTGTATGAATATGATTAGTGTACCATCCATGGCTGCCTGACTCAGCCATCTCCTACAGTCACCTATCTGCTCCTCTGTCCTGATTCTTCTGTGATTTTCATCCGTTGTACCAAGTTCCACCAAATGTCCTGGCTTTCTGCTTGCTATATTGCTCCCTGCCCTCCTCTGTCATGCCCTCCTCTTAGTTGACCTTCAATAGGAAAACTCTCACATATCTACACGATTTGTTCTAAATATCACCTCCAGCAAGCTTTCCTTAACACCTACAGACCCGAGATGGGGTGAAGAGCCCCTCTGGGTACTCGGACAACTCTGTGTGCACCCTGAATGTGGTTGCTGGAACTTTTACTTCTCTGGATCTATCATGGATCCCTGGGTGGTACAAATGGGTAAGTGCCCACTGCTACCGAAAACACTGGCAGTTCAAACCCACAGAGACACCGCTCAGAAGAAAGGCCTGGTGATCTGCTCCTGAAAGTTCACAGCTATTAATAACCCTGTGAAGGGCAGCACTGCTCTGGAACAAATGAGGTGGCCATGAAGCCACTTGACAACTGGGTTTTGTCTATATGTGTCTCCCATTAGACAAGGGCCTTTTGAAGACATCAGCTGCATGCTATTTCATCTTTGCTCTATGGTGTGGCGCTGAGGGTTAATGCACCAGACAGCAAGGTCAGCAGTTCAAGCTCACCAGCTGCTCCTCAGAAACCCATACAGGGTCACTATGGGTTGGGATCAACTCGAAGGCACTTAACAACAACAACAACCTTACAAATTGTCCAATGTAGATGAATAACAATAGAACACATTTGCATTGAAGCACACCCTTTTCCAGGGGCTGTTCAATGCCCTTCACATGGACTAACTCTTGTAATCTGCCCAACAACATTATGAGCTCAGAACAGAAAAGTTAAGAAAATAGCCAAATACACACAGCAGGTCAGTGGCAGATCAGGCTTTGAATCAAGGCAATCTGGTCTCAGAGCTTTAACCATATCAGTGTATTGCCTTTCACTGAAGGAATAAATGCTTTGTGACTTTGCTACTTAATATTGTTGTTGTTATGTGCCCTGGAGTTGGTTCTGACACATAGCGACCCTGGTACAGGGTTTCCGAGACTGTAAATCTTAAGGGGAGCAGAAAGCCTCATCTTTCTCCCATGGAACAGCTGGTAGTCTCGAACGGCTAACCGTGGGATCAGCAGCCTGATTTGTAACCACTACGCTACCAGAGCTCCTTAATATACAACTAAGCAAATAGTTATATGTCTATGTTGGGAGCAAATCCCTAGATTTTCTTTGACTTTCCTCTAAGATTCCAAACAAATCACTTATTAATCAAATCCCATACTTTGATAGTCAGGGAATATTTTAAAAATCTCTGATGGTTTGTAGTAGCCTGAAAAATGCTTTAAGCTAAGTTCATAAAGCATGGTCAAACTGTGCCTGTAACATATCCAGCTTATAAATAGTCTGTGCCTCAGAGACTCCTTTATCCTGACAATGTAGAGGTTCCAGGAGGCATTAAGGAAGCTTGGATAACTACAGCTTTAGCTTCTTTTGGCATCGGTAGCCCAATATCCACTTTCATCTCTCCCATTTGTAAGGCACTTTATTAAATCAAACACATAAGAGGCCAATCAGGTCAGGGAAAGTACTGGTTGGTGTTGTCTCTTTGTGGCACTCGTCTGGCTTCTTGACAACACTCTTTAACTTGAGCCTGAAAAGGAGCCAAGGTAAAAGACAACGCATTTATGCTGTTGAAGGAATTGCACAGAAAAAAAAAGATTTTTAAAATTGTGGTAAGTATATAGGTAACAAAAACATTTGCCATTTCTACATTGTTCAATTACCATTGATCATTCCAGAGATATTTCATTTTAAATCTAATTCTTCGAGAGTTTGGATTGAGTACCATGGACGACCAGAAGAAGAAACAAATCTGTATTGGAAGAAGTATAGTAAGAATGTTCCTTAGAAGCAAAGACAGTCAGACTTTATCTCCCATATTTCAGACATATTATCAGGGGGACAAGTCCTTGGAGGAGGACATTATGTTTGGTAAAGTGGAGGGTCAACAAAAAAGAGGAAGCCCTCCAATGAGACAGGTTAGCACAGTAGCAGCAGCAATGGGCATAACGACAACTGTGAAGCTGGCACAAGACCAGATGTGTTTCATTCTGTTGTGCACGGGGTCACTATGAGTCAGAATCAACTCAACAGCACATAGCAATGACTAAATATAGACCATCGTTTCATGTTTTATGGGTCAATCATGTAGCTTCTCCAGTAAACTATTTGAATATCTTATGTATTTCTTAATTGTTCTATTTGTCATCTACTTACTGAGTTATAAGAGCTCTTTATATTTTTTGGTTCCAAGTCTGATACAATGTGCAAATATTTTGTCTTAGTCTGTGATTTATTTTTTCATTTTCTCAGTGTTATCTTTGAAAATACAAAGGTTTTAATTTCATCAGTTATTTCTTTTATGACGTCACTGATCAACGCATCGTCACAAAGACATTTTCTATTACATTTAGGTGTCTTATTCATTTTTAGTTAATTTTTGGAATGATGTAAGATAAAGTTCAAAATTCATGTTTTTGCATGTGGATGTAGATTTGTTCTAGTGCCATTTATTGAAAAGAGAATCTTTTCCCTACGGAATTACCTTAGAATCTTTGCCAAAAAGCAACTGACCAGATATGTAAGAATTTATTTCTGATTCTCAGTGACACACTATCGAGCTATATGTCTATCCTTGAACTAATATTGCAGCATTAGAATAACTCTTAAAAACAGGAAGTTTAAATCTTCCAATTTTTAAAAATTTGCATGTAAATTCTAAAATAAACTTGTGGCTTTTCACAACAAATAGTTTGCTAGAACTTTTATGTGGATTGCATAAAATTTATAGATTAATTTGGATAGAATCTGCTATTTTAAGATTATTGATTCTTACAATCCATGAACATGCAACACTTTTCCATTTATTTAAATCTTAACTTTCAGCAATGGTTACTAGTTTCACTTTGCAAGCTTGTATTTATTTTGTTTCATGTATTCCTGAGTGTTTTCCTCTTTTTGGTGCTATTGTGAATAGAATATTTTATTCACTTCATTTCCAGATATACATGGCTAGTATTGATTTTGTAACAAATTAATTTATTCATTAATTCTGCAGTACAGTGTTGAATAAGTGGTGAGACTGGACATCTGGCCGTGATCCTGAACTTAGGAGGAAAGCATTCGATTTTTCACCATTAAGTGAGATGCTGTCTGTGGCTTTTCATAGATGGCCTTAACAAGAAGCACACATTTCCTTTCTATTTTTAGTTTGCTGAAAATGATTTTATGAATAGGCATTGGACTATACCGAATTCTTTTCGTTTTTTATCTTTGAGAAGATTATGGGGAAAATAACATTTTCAGATGTTAAACCTTGAAGTTCTTGTATATATGCTATTTTGTCGTTGTCTATATGTTTATGGATTTGGTGTGCTGGTATTTTGTTGAGGATTTTTGGGCCTGTACATCAGTGATGTGCAGTTGGTCTGCAATTCTCATTTCTTATGATGTTTTTGTCATGTTTTGGCATCAGGGTAATATTGGCCTCATAAAATATGATAAGAAGTAGTCTATCTTCCTCAATTTTATGAGTTTTTGAAGGATTGATATTATTTTCTTTCAAATATTTGGTACACTTTACCAATGAAGCCTTCTATATCTGAATTTTTCTTTGTGATAATTTTTTTTTAGTTGTTGATTCAATATCTTGACTTATTATTGATTTATTATCTTTATTCATTAGACATGACAATGTTTCCAATAATTTTTCCCATATTATCTATGCTATCTAGTTTATTGGTGTGAATTTGACATGACATTTCTTTCTAATCCTTTTCATCTCTGTTGGATCCCTAATTTTGGTACTATGTTTTCTTTCTTTTTCTGTGTCTTATTTTCATCACTTATCTAGCTAATGGTATGTTAAGTCTATTGGTCTTTTCAAAGAACCACTCCCTTAGACTGGATGCTTTAGAGAAACAAAACCAATGATGTTTATATATGTATCTATAAAGAGAAGTTTCTATCAAGGAAATGACTCCCACAGTTGCAGATGTGGGCAATTCCAAGCTTGTGGGTTAGCTGTCAGGCTGCAGGCTTCTGACTCACACAGCTGCAGGCCTGATGAAACAATCAGCAGAACAGACAGCAGGCAGGCAGGTAGACAGGCAAGTCTGGTTGGTAAGAAGGCAGGCTGCTGACAACTCCCAGGATCTGTGGGTAATAAAGCAGGCTATTGGCTCAAGGCCAAAGAACTAGAGGTTGGAGACCAAGGTAGATGCAAGATCCAGACCCAGCAGAAAGAGCAAGCAAGTTTTGCCTGAGTGTTCCATATATTGGAAGTAGGGCACACCTGTAAGGAAACTTTCTTTCAATTGGTTAGCTACTTAGAGCCGACTTCACCATAGAGTTGATTACATTATATTAGATCTCATCACAGGGATAACTACAATCTCAATTGCCAAGCCACTGATAACTTGGCCCAGTTAAGTTGATGTGTTGTTGCTAAGTGCTGTTGAGTCAATTTCGACCCATAGACACCCTGTTTCTGAAGAGCAGTTGGTAAGCTTGAACCACCGACCTTGCAGTTCAAACTGATCTTGCAGTCCCACGCATTTACTCTACAGTGTCATACCAGGACACACTCTCTCTCTCTCGCTATCCATATATATATATGGATAGGATATATATTCCTGGTGTGGCACTGTGGGTTAATGCGCCAGACTGCAAAGCCGTTTGAACTACAAGGTCGGTGGTTCAAGCGCACCAGCTGCTCCTTGGAAACCCTATACAGGGTTGCTATGGGTCGGAATCGACTCAATGGCACTTATCAACCAACAACAATGCATATATATATGTTTGTTTTAGTGCTATTGAGATGGTTCTGACTTACAGTGATCCTGTATAAGATTTCTGGAGTGGCTGGTGAATTTGAACTATTAGCTTTTTGGTTCAAATGGACTTCGTGGTCCACTGCTTTATCCTACAGCGCCACAACAGGACTCCATGGAAACCCAATATTGTTGTTAATGTTCATGGACTCCATTTTGACTCAATGACCTTGTATGAGGATAAGAAAGCCTGGAGAGTGGGCGGACTTGAGTCTTGCACCTCACAGTTCCGTCCAATGCTTACTGTATGGAGCCACCCCGCTTACACATATATAAAAATGGCCAGGCTTATGTCTATATATATATATATATAAATATATATATATATATGAAGGGTTCCTGGTGTGGCGATGCAGGGTAAGCACTGGATGACTAACCACAAAGTTGGCACTTCAAACACACCGGCTGCTCCTTGGAAAACCTACACAGGGTATGGATTCAACAGCACTTAACAACAACAAAAATATGTATTAAAGGGGAAAGTTTAGGTTATTGATTTGAGAGCTTTATTATTGTGTAATACAGGCATTTAAAGACACAAATTGCCCTCTCAATACTGTTTTAGCTGTATCCTATAAATTGTGATATGCTATATTTTCATGCAGCTGACAACATCTTCTAATTACCTTTTAATTATGGAGTCTTTAGAAGTATGTTTCATTTCCAAATAGTTGGGAAGTTTGCAAGATTTCTTTCTGTTGTTGATCTCTGTTTAATTCTGATAAGGCTAAAGAATGTACTTTATATGACTTCAAACCTTTTAAGTTTATTCTTATTTGGCTTATGGTCATGCAGTCCTGGGTGAGTATGCTTACAAGTCAGGTAGGTCAGCTTGGGTGATCTTTTGTATCCTTGCCAAACGGTGGCAGTGAGAAACTAAGGGCATTGAGAACATTGTAACTTGGCCAAAGTAAAACTCATTACAGCACAAAAGTTAAAGCTAAAATGTTAAGTCCTTCCCTAGCAGCCCTCCACAATCAATCAGAGATTGGTCATTTTGTACTTTTAATTGGCAGCTGAGCCCAACTCTGAAGACTATCTCATGAATGAAGAAAAAAGGTTGCACATATCTTGTGAGAGTCACTGCTAACCACATGAGAAACCAGCAAGAGATAAACAAAACAACGAAGAGTTTCTTGAAATTCCTCAGCTCCTACCCTATACCCAACATTCCTATCAATCCTTGTTCCCTTATTTCTCTCTCTGGAAGGCAGATCTGGGAGATTCCCACTCCCCTGTTCTAATGTATACCTACATGCTTTTTGCTTTGGGCCCTATCTCTGAATATTGGCTATGTTAATGGAAGGTGATTAAAAACCCATTTTGTGGTAACACTTTCTGATTTTCTACCTAGGTATTCTATCAATTATTGATAGTGGGCACTGAAATCTCCAGTTATTATTCTAGAATTATCTAATTCTTCTTTCATTTTTGTCAGTTTTGCTTCATGTATGTTGAGGTTCTATTGTTAGGTCAATATACATTTATAATTTTCTTACATTCCTATTATATTATTGACCCTCATAATTATGAAATGTTCTTTTATTTCTAGTAATATTTATTGCCAGAAATCCTATTTTATTTTATATTAATTGATCCACTCTTCATTTTGTTATTGTTTGCATGTTATATATATATATTATTCTTAATTTTCAACCTATTTGTGTCTTTGAATTTTATTTGTACCTTTTGTGTGTTTTTGTTAAGTGCTGTCATGTCAGTTCCAACTCATAGCAACTCTGTATAAGATCTCCAAGGAGTAGCTGGTGGGTTTACACCATGTAATTCAATCTAATTCAATCTTACCTTCTGATGGGCTGTTTAGATCATTTAGCATAATTATTAATATGGCTGGGTCCAGATCTGGCATCTTGCTATTTACTATGTCTCCTTATTTTGCTTCGTTTTGTTTTTGATGTTGCTGTTTTCTGTCCCCTCTTTACTGCCTTCTTTTTTACGGAATAAACATTTTTACTGTTACTAGAATAGTCACTGAGTGGATGCTTAGGAATGACAATAGCCTACTTCAGGTTAATTCTAACTTAATTCTGGTGAAATAGAAAAGCTTTCCTCCAATATAACTGCATTCATTTCCCAGCCTTCGTGTCATTTTCATAGGCATTTTATCTACAAATGTTAAAAACTCAACAATAAAATGGTATAGTACCATTTTATATCTTTGAAAGAAAGTTAGAAATAGAATAAGGAAATGTATAACTATTGAATGGTATAATTTCATTAACTAATATATGGTTTCCACTGCTTGTCAAGGAGCCCTGGTGTCCCAGTGATAAAAGCACTTAGCTGCTAATCAAAAAGCCAATAGTTAGAACTTCTGGTACTACCTTGAATTTCCTTGACATGGCTTTTGTACCCAAATCATCTTAACGCCCACCAAATGATTGGGTGAGGCCATGTGACAAGGGCATACAGGGCTCTAATACTGGGATTGGCTAGCTTTGCCATCCTGCCAGCTTTAAAAGGAGCCATTTCAGAAGCAGGAAGAGATGATCCCAGGACCATCAAGAAAGAAGAGCATGAACGGATAGTGAGACTTCTATATGGAAAAGTGGCGACGGCAGAGGCAGAGATAGTGGTATGGAGAAACAAAGCAGCTGTACACTTCTTGGCTCACAGACAAGTAAAACTGACACACTGGCATAAAGAACTTGCCTTTAAGGGCATTTACAGACTGACTAACACTTGCCAGAGCAGGGCCAAGGCTGAGGGGTCACATGGCTGAGAGGCTGAAGACAAGAGTAGGTGTGCCTGCCTGCCTGCCTGCAGGACAGCTGAGAAGAGGTGTTCCTCAGTTGAAACCTGCTGCACCCTGAGTTGTTTCTGATCCTGAATTGTACCCTGTTCACTTTCCTAATAAACCCCATCACTGTGAGTATCGCTATGAGTTCTTTGTGGCCAATGCAATGGATGACTGAACCCAGATGTGAAGCAGAGAGTGCTGTGGGAGGGACTGTCAGTGTTAGAGTAGGGTAAAGAAGGTGGGTAGGGTGGAGGCATGTCTGATCTCCGCTTCATAGGAATCTGGCCTGGTTTTGAGTTTGATTCTCTTGCCCCATTGTGAAGCCATATGAAATCAGACACCCCCCCCCCACCACAAGGTTTTTGAAAAATCATAGGCTGTTCTATAGAGAAAAGATGGCAGTTTGCTTCTGTAAAGATTTACAGCCTCAGAAACATTATTGGGCAATCTTCCGACTCTTGTCTTGTAGAGTCGTTACAAATCAGAATCAACTTATCATCAGTGAGTAGGTTTGTCATTTCTTCTGTGGAGTCATTTCCCTTCAGTCTGTGGTAAGTGTCTTGATGTGGTCTTGGTTCACTGGAAAAACAGTTTGGGATATTTTTGTCCTTAAACCCTGAGGAGTTATTTTGTCCCAGTTCTTTGAATTATTGACTTGGGAAAGATGGAGAGGCTCTCAGGTTGCTTTTTTGTTTATAACAGAATGTTTGCTACTTTTACCCAGGTGGTGGTAGTTATGTGCCGGTGAGTCAGTTTTGACTCATAGGAACCCTGTATAGGGTTTCCAAGGCTGTAAATCTTTATGGGGGCAGAGAGTCTCATCATTCTCCTGCGGGACAGCTGGTAGTTTCGATCTGCATGACGTTACCAGCATTCCTTTTTACCCAGGAAATATCCTAAATAAGTTGTAAACAACCTTATGGTTGGATACTTTTTGATTGGTAAATAACAAGACCTGAATTGAGTGACATCTGATGAGTAACTGAGAATTGGTTGAATTCAGATGTAGCAAGGCCGTATCTTGTAACTGGTCAAGATCAGGATATATAAGTGACTGAAATGCGAAAGTTTTCAGAAGTTTCCGGGTTGACAGAGATGCTGACTAAGAGCTGGACTGGCGAAAAAGCAGAGTCATATGGGAGCCAGATGGTCCCAAAGGTACTACGCTGGTAGTACTAGAGACAGATGATGAAGAGGCCTGATGGCAGAAGGCATCTGAAAGAGCTAAGCAAGCTGCTACATTGACTGTGAGCTGGACCAGTTAGTAGCAGAGAGGCTGGCAGTGGAGGTGTGATGACAGGGAGATCTGCCAGCAAGGCACAGCTAAGAAAGCTGAGCAAGCTGTTACCCTGGTTGTGAGCTTGGCCAGTTAGCTGTTACCCTGGTTGTGAGCTTGGCCATTTAGCTGCAAAGAGGCCATTGGCAGAATATGAACAACAGAGAGGCTGACAGCAGATAAGTTAACGGCAGGTAGTCTGATGGCAAAGAAGTGTGGTGGTAGCAAGCTACTGCTATGGGCGGCCAGCAGCTGAGAGAGCTAGCCCACTGAGCAGGAGGGAGGCAGCTGATAGCCTGGTAGCACTCTGCCCAACAGCAGAGATGCATGATGACAGACAGCTGCTGCGAGGAAAGTGGCAGCTGAGACAGTTGAATGGGCTGCCCTACGGGTTATGAGTTGAGCCAGATGGCAGCAGAGGAGCCAACAACAGGTGATTGATGGCAAAGTGCCTGACAGTGGAGTGGCCTTCACAAAAGGCAGCCGCCCCAAAAGATGAACCATGCTCACTTGTGACTGAAGTCTGTGTACTTACTCAAGCTGATCCCAAGTTGCTCTTGTTTCTTCCAAGTTCATCAGGATTCTAAATTGCAGCCTGCCCACCAGCTGCTCCGCAGAAACCCTATACAGGGTTGCTATAAGTTGGGAGTTGACTCAATGGCACTTAATAACAACAACAATGACAACTTCCGTAATAAACCACATAATGTTGTTGTTGTTAAGTGCCGTCGAGTCAATTCTGACCCATAGCCACCCTGTATAGGGTTTCCGAGGAGCAGCTGGTGAGCTTGAACTGCCGACCTTGCAGTTAAATGGCTTTGCAGTCTGGCGCATTAATCTGCAGCGCCACACCAGGACTCCAAACCACATAGTTGTTGTTGTTGTTGTTAAGTGCCGTCGAGTCGGTTCCGACCCATAGCGACCCTGTACAGGGTTTCCGAGGGTGTAAATCTTTACGGGAGTAGAAAGCCTCATCTTTCTCCCGCGGAGCGGCTGGTAGTTTCGAACTGCTGACCTTAAGGTTCGCAGCCCGATTCGTAACCACTACGCTACCATAGTAGGTGAGTATAATCTATTAATTTTGCATAGCTGTTGCAATGAATTATTGAGCTCTGCAGAAAATTAGAGGGTGCTGTGGGGGAGTAGTTGGTGTCAGTAATGATGGAGAAATGGGAAGGCAGAGATATACCTGACCTCTTCTTCACAGGAACCAGATTTGTGCTGATCCTCATTTTTAACCCTCAAGAATTTAGACAAGTTCTTCACTACATTGTTGTTACTGTTGTTCAATGCCATCGGTCCATTCCAACTCATAGCTACCCTGCATAGAGTTTGCAAGGAGCAGTTAGTAGGTCTGAACCACTGACCTTGAGATTAGCAGTCCAGTGATTATCCTACAATGCTACACTAGGACTCTACTACACTATATAGCTTGAAGGCATTCCTTTATTATATCTTGTAAAGCAAGTCTGCTAGCAATGAATTCCGTCAGTTTTTGTTTCTCGGGAAATGTCTTTATTTTGCCTTCATTTTGTTCAGGATAGTTTTGCTGACTATATAAGTCTTGGGTTTTGATTTGTTTGCTGTACTTTGAAATTTTTAACATACTAGCAAACTGAATGGTACAATAAAAATAATTATAAATAATTACAAACCAGTACCAATTGGTATGTATTTCAGATGGACTCCTGTTGTGGCACTATAGATAAGCATTGGACTGCTAACCACAAGAATGGCCATTTAAACTCACCAGCCACTCCTTGGAAACCAAATACAGGGTTGCAATGAGTCAGAACCAACTCAAAGACACTTAACAATATGTATTTCAGGTATGCATGACTAGTTCATCATTCAAAACTAATGAAAAGTCAGATCTTATTGACATTAAAAAAAAAAAGGACAAAATCCAATATAGTCAGGTGAATATATATATATATATATATATATATATATACACACACACACACACACACACACACACACACACACACACATGTATAGAGTCCTGGTGTGGTGTTGTAGGATACACACTTAACCACAAGGTCAGTCTCAACTGCAATGTTGGCAGTTCAAACTCAACAGCCACTCCTCAGACACACTATACAGGTTAGCCATGATTCAGAACCAACTTGGCGGCACTTAGCAACAATAATATTAATATATACATGTATATACCCATGTACGGTTTGAACCTCAAGGTCGGTAGTTCAAACTTATCAGCTGCTCCTCAGGAAACAGGGTCCCTATTAGTCAGAACCGACTCGACGTCACTTAACAACAACATATCCATGTAGATCACAATGTTATCAAAAGATTGTGGGAAGTTTTCAGTCATGATTTCTTCAAATGCTTTTTCACTTTTTTCTCCTGAATTTTCTGTTGTAAAATTGAGTGAATTCTACTAATCTGTGTCCTCAAGTTCACTGATTTCTATTCTGTCACCTCCATTCTTTATTGAGCCTTTCCAGTGAGTTGTTATATTTTTCTGTTCTATAATTTCCACTTAGTTCTTTTTTTTATAACATGGATTTTTTTTTGTGAAGATTTTCTGTTTTGTCATTTGTTTCAAGAGAATTTAGAATTGATAGTATTCTTATCATGGCTGCTTTAAAATCTTTGTCAGATAATTCTTTCTTCTTATTCGTCTTGGTGCTGGCTTCAGTTGACTTGTGTTTTTTATTCAAGCTGTGATATTTTGGTTCTCAGCATGAGTGGTAGAGTACTGGTGTGGCATCATAGGATCAGCACTGGACTGTGAACTACAAGGTCAGCAGTTCAAACCCACCAACTGCTTCTTGGAAACCCTATACAGGTTCACTAATGCCAACTTGAAGGCATGGGACAAGAAGCAGTCTGAGTGGTAATTTTCTATAGTGTCCTGGAAGTATTTTTCTGTTATATTAAAAGACTGGGTCCTATTTAAATTTTTTAGGCAGTCATGCTGTTTAGGCTTAATACACAGAAAGCCTTTAATTTTCAGAGACTCGCCTTCTATGGCTGTCTAAGAAGGTGGTTGGGAATCTCTCAGTGGGGAAGGAGAGTCTCAGACCTGTGAAAACAATGAGGCTTTTGAGGCGGGATCTCTTATCATGTCCCAATGATATTTCCACTCAGCCACCCTGCTGGTCTGGGCAGGGGAAGGGGCTCTTTGGCAGAGCTTCCAGTTAGCAGCTTCCACTCCTCCACCCCCTCATCCTCTTGCCAGTAACATTGAGGCTACCTAGGGTTATCAAAGTAACTCCAGGGAAGGAATGACCCTTCCTTGTTTTCTTTGGCTAAGTTGGGGCCAGGAAATGCTGGGTCTAGTTCATCTTCTGATGAGTGGGAGAATAAGATACCCTGCAACTATACTGTTGCTCCAGTTAATGAAGTCCCAAACCAGTTTACTTTCTTCTTCCAACCACAACTTAGAATCCTTCTTTGACTGTCACTGTGGTTTTGGCAGGTTGATAGTTGTGCTTAGTGGGGAGGTAGAAGGAAAAGTGGACCTATACTACCCTATATGAACTGCAAGTCCCAAATTATTTATTTTTCACTATGAATTTATATTCTGTCATATAATTATATTACCTGTGTGGAAAGGTATTAGTTGCATTTGTGGTCAGTAAGCCATCAAAGTGGCTGAATCCAGTTGTTAGCTCCATCACAAAATTATACACTGAAAAGAGCACTCCAGTTGTAATCATTACAGTGAAATGATGAGTGCAAAACCAATGTTCTCCCATGTAAACTACCACTCAATTCACAATAAAAGCTTAAAAAAAACCACACAACAACACTCCTTCCTTCAGGTACACATGTGCTAAACCTCTCAGCAGGTTGTTGGGTCTCCACGAGGAGTCACATAGTCTTTGAATCCTTTAGGGGTAAGAAGGCAAATTTGGAATTAGGAAAAATGAATGCATGCAGGATGCACATGATTAGACTATTTTGTGACTAATGTGGTAATGGTATTGTAGTCTAACTAGGTAAAGATACTAATTTAACTAATTTCTTTATAATACCAAAGGAAAATAAAATAGAAAACTCTCATTAAAAAAAAAAAAAAAGAAAGAAAGAAACATAAAATATTCCTACCTGTTCTGAGGACATTTCACCAAATAATGTTTCACTGTGAAAGGAAAAGGGGAAAAGAAAAAAGATGGTAAATAAATGCTACATTAGGTAACTGTGCTCCGGGAGTTACCAGGAAATGCAGAGGCTGAAATGCCACCTGGTGTTAGTACAAGCCAAACTACAAGGGCTTCCTTCCTTTCTTCTCTGAGTACAGCAGAGCCATAACATGGAGACTACAGGGCCATGCTCTTCATAGAACCCAGCTATTCAGATTATTTGCTCAGCACACAACACAGACTGAATGAATACCTATGGTAAAAGGATACAATCCTATCACACACCAGTACTGGTACTGATATATCTGTGTTTGTGTGTGTATATATATATATATATATATATGGTGGTGGTTGTGTGCCATGGAGTCAGTTCCAACTCATAGCGACCCTGTACAGGGTTTCCGAGGCTGTAAATCTTTACGGGAACAGAAAGTCTCATCTTTCTCCCAAAGAACAGCTGATAGTTTCGAACTGCTGACCTTGAGGTTTGCAGCCCGATTTGTAACCACTACACTACCAGAGCACTCGCTCTCTCTCTCTCTCTCTCTCTCTCTCTCTCTCTCTCTCTCTCTATATATATATATATATATATATATATAGATATATATATATATAAATTATCCAAACTCTGGCTGTAGAATTTACTTCAATCAACTTTTAGAAAAGACAAACACATCATTTTTCAATATAATCACCTTGCTTTTTAATTGTCCATCTATCAACAAGCTTTCATTATATATATATATAAAGAAGGAGCTCTGTTAGCGTAGTGATTATGAATCGGGCTGCAAACCTCAAGGTCAGCAGTTCAAAGCTACCAGGCTCCATGTGGTGGTATGCCGTGGATTTGGTTCCGACTCATAGAAACCCTATACAGGGTTCTAAGGCTGTAAATCTTTACAGGAGCAGAAAGCCTCATCTTTCTCCTGCGGAATAGCTGGTAGTCTCGAACTGCTCACCTTGAGGTTAGCAGCCTGACTCGTAACTCCATATGCATACATACATGTATATATATTATATATTGTTGTTGTTGTTATGTGCCATGGAGTCGGTTCCAACTCATAGCGACCCTATACAGGGTTTCTGAGGCTGGAAATTTTTACAGGAGCAGAAAGCCTCTCATCTTTCTCCTGCAGAACAGCTGGTAGTTTCGAACTGCTGACCTTGCAGCTCGCAGCCCGATTCGTAACCACTACGCTACCATATAGGCATATAATGTGGGTGAGTCAAAAATAATACACCTCTGGCTGTAGAATTTACTTCAATCAACTTTTAGAAAAGACAAACACATCATTTTTCAACTGAAAAGCATTTTAATACGTTGTCCATCTATCAACAAGCTTTCACATTCCCTTAATAAAAAATGTTTTAGGCTGAGCTGCAAACCATGAATGCACTGCTGTCTTCACTTCTTCATCAGAGGTGAATCTTTGTCTTCAAAAGGCTGTTTTCAGGAGACCAAACAGGTGGAAGTCTGACAGAGCAAGATCAGGACTATAGGGAGGATGCTAGAACACCTCAAAATGAAGTTTTTGCAGAGTGTCAACAGCGTGGGCAGAGGTGTGTGGTGAATTTGTTATGCAAGATCACAATGCCCTCTTGCATGTGGATAACAGTCTTCTGCATTTAATAAGAAATTTAGGTTTCAGCTCTTCAGTGAGCATCTCATTGTAACGGACACTATTGATTGTTGAAACTTTTTCCTGATAGTGTTCGAATACCGGTCCTTGAGAATCCCAGAAAACTGTAAGCATCAATTTTCCAGCTGATGGTTGACTTTGAACTATGTAATACAAACAGCCTCAATCGCAGACCAAGTAAAGTTCACATATATACATATATAGATATGTACCTAGATAGACACTCCTGGTGTGGCAATGTGGGTCAGTACACTGAATTGCAAACCACAAGATCAGTGGTTCAAACCCTCCAGATGCTCCTCAGAAACCCTGAACAGTGTTGCTATGACTCAGAATCAACTCGACAGCACTTAATAACATATGTATGTTTCCTTATATTTGATATTTGACACAAAGGCTACATATGTGTATTTGACAGACTAAATAACTACATACATATGCAATTCTCAACACAGCGACCCTGAAGAAAGGGTAGAACTGACCCGTAGTATATATATATATACATATGGCCACCACTCGTCTGTCTGTCGTGCTGTGGTGGTTTGAGTTGCTGTGATTCTGAGGGCTATGCCACCGGTGTTTTAAATAACCAGCAGGGTCACCCATGGTGGAAAGGTT
>NW_006408807.1:2053556-2054635 GCF_000296735.1 Chrysochloris asiatica | reverse complement strand
GCTGCAAACCTCAGGGTTACCAGTTCGAAACTACCAGTTGTTTCGTGGGAGAAAGATGAGGCTTTCTGTTCCTGTAAATATTTACAGCCTCGGAAACCCTGTGCAGGGTCACTATGAGTCAGAACCAACTCCATGGCACATAACAACAACAACAACAAATATATATATATATATACAGCTATAGACACACATATACAGTGTACAAATACACTTGGTTTTCAATACTTTGTCCATCAACAAGGTTTCGTATTCCCTTATTTAAAATGGTTTAATTATATACATATATATATTTAATCTTTGTGACAAATATCAAATATAAGGAAACATTTCCTTCTCTGAAATTCAAACTTACTCAAAAGAAGTAAGTCTAATTCAAAAATCCATTTTATTGTATTATAAATTAAATTAGTTTTCAATTTCTCTTTTAATTGGAGTTAGCACATTTAGTTGGTTTTTTTATGTGTTTAAAACCGGTTGCTCTCAAGTCAATTCTAACCACAGTGACCCTAGAAGACAGGGTAGACATAACCCCTAGGATTTCCAAGGCTGGAAATCTTTATGGAAGCTGACCTGTGGAGCAACTGGTAGGTTTGAACTATTGACTTTATGATTAGCAGGTAAGCACTTTAGCACTTTTCTATGAAAGCTGCTTTTATGGGTATAAGTAGTATATTTCACCTATTAAGTTTCACTTCAAGATAGCCATGGAATCATTGCAAAACATTTGTTGTAAAGATGTTTTGGCTCAGGTAGGGTTCAAGAACAGAGTTAATTAGAAATGCACACTCTCCACCCAACCCCAGGTGGAGTGAAGAAGAATCTGAAAGCTGGTAACTTCCCAGGTGGAGCCTCTATTCCTAAAGGTTTGGGGAATGCTATTCTTAGGCTCCCACCACTCACCAATTTTTCATACATTTCAACGACCAGCAAAGTAACCTGTGGTCAGCAAAGCTCCAAACTAGGATGGAGAACCTGGGAATTCACTTTTAAAAATGTGTCTGCTGACAACCTAAGACAGAGCCATTGCCATGCTGCAATGAGTTTCGGTGACGGGTAAGACTGAGGAATTCGCACTGACC
>NW_006408807.1:2040313-2052996 GCF_000296735.1 Chrysochloris asiatica | reverse complement strand
AAAAAAAAAAATGTGTTCGCTGAAACCTTATAAATATCAGTGAAACAGTGTCTGACATAGGGCCAAAACACATTAAGTGGGAAAGATACACAGTCTTTTCAACAAATGGTGCTGGAAAAATCGGAAATAAATTTGCAAAAGAACGAAACAAGACCAACATCTCACATCATATATTAGAAACAAACTCAACATGGATTTCTTTCCTAATGTAAAACCTCGAACTATCATCAATGAAAAAATAAGGCCAAACTTAGAGGCTCTAATACATAACATACATACACTAACAAAATTAAAAATAACACACAAATAGTAGAAAACAATGTATATGACTGGACCTCCTAAAAATTTGAAATTGATGTGTATCAAAAGATTTTGCTAAAAGAATAAAAAGAGAGCTCAGAGACTGGAAACGTTTTCTGGTAGCATAGTGGTTACAAGTAGGGCTGCTGACCTCAAAGCCGGCAGTTCAAAACTACCAGCTGTTCCGCGCGAGAAAGATGAGGCTTTCTGCTCCTGTAAAGATTTACAGCCTCGGAAACCCTGTACAGGATCACTATGAGTCAGAACCGACTTCATGGTACTTAACAACATCAGAAAAGGGACTAATATATAAAATTTATATCTAAAACTAAAAAAAATATAAGAAAAAGACAAATAACCCAATTTGAAAATGGGCTAAGTACATAAAGTTCTGAGGCAGCATATTTGGATTTGAAAAGACATGCTGACTAACCCAGAACTGCTGGGAGAACAGAAGATTCTTATTGAAATAAAGAGCAGCAGAAAAAAGCGGACTGTTGGGCTTTTTTGAGTTTCAAGTACGCTGTTTGCTTTGGAGGTATCAAGGTACAAGAAAAGTCGGCCTATCAGTGACAATCCCCTTCTAGGACTGAAAGTTAAAGGGACCCCACAAGCAGTCCAGTATGTTGTCTGGTGACCACCTGGGTGTACTCTGAGTGGAAGTGGGGAAAATGCATCAATGAAGACACAGATTGAGTTTGGACAAGTTCCATTGGCATCCACTGATTTTAGATGAAAGAGACGAGGAAGGGCTGACAGGTCTGAAGTTTAAGGAGTTGTGTGAACTCCTGAGCCCATAGGCACTGACTTAGCCCCTGGGGACTAAAGCTGACAGTGAAGGGGCTAGCTGGTCTGAGTGCAAGGAGGTGTGTGTGAACTCCAAAACGTGTAGCTGGTACCCACTTTGCCTAGCTTTAGATGGCTAGATGAAAATAAAGATGTTTGATACTGTAAAAAGTGTAAATGGCTACAAATGGATGAACTGGACTTTTGCTTATGGATGCAGTTGCTCAAAGCTCCAACTGAAATGGAAGATTCTTCATAGCAAGGGCAATGCTATGCTTATCTCCTCAGTGAACTGGGTTGATGTTAAGTGCCATGGAGTCAGTTTCAACTTACAGCAACCCTATATAGGGTTTCCGAGGAGTGGCTGATGAGCTTGAACCACCAATCTTGTGGTTCAAACCGACCTTGCAGTCCAAGGGCATTAACCCACAGTGCCACAGAAAGGTAATTCAGGCATTGTTGTTGTTGTTAAGTGCCGTCAAGTCGGTTCCGACCCATAGCGACCCTGAACAGGGTTTCTGAGGCTATAAATCTTTACGGGAGCAGAAAGCCTCCTCTTTCTCCCGCAGAGCAGCTGGTAGTTTCGAACTGCTGACCTTGCAATTCACAGCCCAATTCGTAACCACTATGCTACCAGAGCTCCTTTAGCTATCAAAAATAGGGGGCACTCTAAAGGCATAAAGTGGTTGACTTACAATCTGTCATGAAAAGATATTACAGAGCTGGTGTTAGTGCTGTAGGATAAGCATGGGATGACTAATCACAAGGTCAGTGGTTCAAACCCACCTGCTGCTCCTCGGAAACCACATACAGGATGAGTAAGAACAAACTCAATGGCACTTAACAATCATGTAGGATCACTTTGAGCTGTAATCGACTTCATGGTAACAACTTACGGGAAAATTACTGAACAACTTGGGAAGCATCAAAAGAAGATGGAAAGAATATACAGTTACTGGACCCAAAAGAACTGGTCAATTTTCACTACTATATAAAGAAGTAGCATGTGATTACCAACCTATTCTGTTGAAGGAAGCTGAAGCTGCACTATAGGCACTTGGAGGGGAAAAGGGCTCTGAAAATGGATGGAATAGCAATTGAAATGCATAAACAAGCAGATGCAGCACTAGAAGTACTCACAGGTCTATGACAGCTGATAAATACATGGATATTTGTGCCTATCCAATGAAATGTGATTTAACAATGCAGAAATTATCAAATACCATCACTAATATCACATGCAAGTAAAATTTTGCTGAAGAAACTTCAAAAAGTAGTTGCAGCAGTGCATTGACAGAGAACTGCCAGCAATTCAAGCCGGATTCAGAAGAAGACATGGAATGAGGCTATCATATCAGGTGGATCATGGCTAAAAGCAGAGAATACCAGAAAGCTGTCTACCAGTGTTTTGCTGACTATGCAAAGGCATTTGAATGTGTGGATCGTAACAAATTATGAATAACATTTAAAAAATTAGAATACCAGATCATTAAATCTGTGTTCATGTAGAACACCAAAAGGCAATAGTTCAAATACATCAAGGGGATACTGTATGGTTTAAAATCAGGAAAGGTGTGCATCAGGGTTGTATCCTTTCCAATACCTACTCTTTCTGTATGCTGAGCAAATAATCTTAGAAGCTGGACTATATGGAGACGATCAAGGCATCAGTACTGGAGAAAGACTCATTAACAACCTGAAATATACAGATGTTATAACCTCGCTTGCTGAAATTGAAATTTGATTGAGGCACTTAATGATGAATATAACAGCCTTCAATATGATTACAGAGTCCTGGTGTGGCACTGTAACATAAGCGCTGGACTGCAAGGACACTTTGAACTGCAAGGTCAGCAGTTAAAATTTACCACCCACTCCTTGGAAACCCTATACAGAGTTGGAACCAACTCGACAGCACTTAATAACAATAATATGTATTATACTTCAACATAAAACAAAAATGACTGGACCAATAAGTAATATCACTATAAATGGAGAAAAGTTTACTGTTTTCAAGGATTTCATTTTACTTGGATCCACGATCAATGTCCATGGAAGCAATAGTCAAGAAATGAAAAAGTATGTATTGGGCAAATCTACTGCCAAAAACCTCTTGAAAGTGTTAAAAATGTAAAGATGTCACTTTGAAGACTAACATGTACCTGACCCAAGCCATGGTATTTTCAATAGCGTCGTATGCATGTGAAAGTTGCCCAATGAGTAAGGAAGGCTAAAGAAGAATTGATGCCTTTGCACTAAGATGTTTGTGAGAAATATTAGAAATACTATGGACTGTCAGAAGAAGAAACAAATCTGTCTTGGAAGAAGTACAGCCAGGATGCTCCTTGGAAGAAAGGAAGACAAGATTTCGTCTTATGTACTTTGGATATGTCATCAGGCAGGCCCATTATATTTGATGCTGAAGGTCAGCAAAAACAACAGGAAGAGCTTCAATGAGATGGATTGGCATGGTTGCTCAGTAGAGTCATGTGTAGGAATGGTGGTGCTGATGGAGCAAAACTGGGCAGTGTTAGGTTCCATTGTATATCAGGCTGCTGTGAGTCAGAACCAACTCTACAATTCTGAGACTCCAATGTCCAGTTGACCTTGAATAGTGCCTGTCCTGGCTCCATGGTACAGCTAAAAGGTGTCAACTCCTAAGACAGTATGGGACAGGACACCCTTGCAGTGGCACAGACTGTTTTCCCAGACCAAATCCAACTTCCCTGAGGAACTGTAGGGACTAGAAAGGGCAGTTGAGGAAGGACCTCAGCAACAACTGTCTCAAAAGGGCTGAAGGCAAAAGTCCTTAGGTTACGTCAGCTCTACAGTAACTGAGGTTTGCTTTAATAGATTAAATGGCATGTGAGGAACCAGGCAGAGAGGCTTCAACCTCACCACCACCACTTTCTTGCTTCAGAACTTTATAAATGCTTTTTGGTTTGTATTCTCTGTCAAATGGAAGCAATACCACTGCCCTCTGGAGTGATAGTGAGGATTCAAGGAGAGTATGAAGAGTCATGTGAGGATCTGAAATCCTAACAGATGTTCAGGCAATGCTCTTGAAAACTAGGAGGGTTTTGGGACAGTGTACACAGGTACGCACCAGGCAGTCTGGTGTCTATGAGGATAGTGGGGATTCTGGGTTCATTGTAGTTCTGTGATAATAGGAGCAGATACCCATACTTCCATGACAAAGCATGGGTCTAAGCTCTGCCCGTCTTGGCTTTGGAGAAGAAAGGGTTGTCTTCTGACCAACCTCCTTGCTTTGTTTCTTTGCCATTGCTCAACTGCTCATGGCTAATGGGGCCTGCAGCTCACGTCAGATCTCTCTCTCTCATTCCCCTGAGCCAGGCTGAAGTACTTTCAGAGCAAAACATATGGCTTCCCAACTCCAACAGTTGGAGTAAATCAGCTGGGAAACAAACCCAGCCAGCCACCACCACTTGTTTAGCAGTTGTCCTGATGCATTGTCCCTGCCCTTACAAACTGTCCTTTTGAAGAGAGACATGTGTTTGCACCTATGACAACTTGTGCCATTAGCTGCCACAAGTGAGAGCGTTCCAAGCAGGAGGCAGATTTCGGCACTGTTGATCAGGTGGGGCTACATGGGGGAAGGGTTCACAGACCTGATTTTGTGGAAGAGAGAAACACAGCAGGAGATAGTGGGAAAGGGCATGGGATTTGGAATAGAAGGATTTGGGCTCCAGTCTGCCGTTTGCCACCAAGCAGCTGACTGTACTGGGTCTTCTTCATGTGTCTCCCAGGTGCCCTTTGCTCTTCTTCACCTGCTCTGAGTCCTGGAAGCCTACCTCTGTGGACTGCACCCCCAAGACACCCAGCCCTCTGGCTTCTGCTCAGCTCAGCCAAGGTGAGGCACCAGCAAGAGATGGGGTGCTGAGGAAAGTGCACATCTGTTATCGTCTGCCTGGCTCTTGGCTGACATCCACTGGGCCTCTCTTCTAAGGCTCCCGACGAACACTCCTCTTTTACAGCTGTGGCTTCATAACGCCAGGGACTGCTCCCTCCCCTGTCCTTCAGGGGACAGAGCTTCTAACTGGTACTAGTCTCTAGGTATATAGCCCTTGCTCAATGGTTCCCTTAGCCTTGCAACATCCCAAAAGACAGTTCCCTCTGCCAATGCTGCTTATGTTACCTGTTTGACCATGCTCATCAGTGATGACCATGGAATCTAACAAAGAATGGTAATCTTGGGTTAATAACAGAAATTATTAAGTGTCGTGATTTGTTATACAGTCATTCTGAATCAAAGAGACCATTTAGATAGCTATTTTAAATATTAGAAACTAACTGGTGTGTTCAAGGATAAGCACTGGACCACTAGGTAGGTTTGAACTGCAAACTCACCAGCCACTCCTCAGAACCCCTATACAGGATCACTGTGAGTTGGAATTGACTTGGTGGCACTTAACAACAATGCTATGAGCCACAGTGTGCTGTGCTAAGAGTTCTGTATATGTTTTACTTGCTCCTCAAAACAATTCATAAGATAGTTTGCCACACTTTCTCAATGAGGGAGAAGAGGCAAAATGGTAAGTTACCAGCTGCTAAGTGAGAAATTACCATGAGTCAGAGGACACCTAACTGCAAGGCAGAGTTCTTACCCTTGTCATCCCAAGGAGGCCCACTGTACCTGTCTGTTTTAGAAATGCTGAAGAAGGGACCCAGGTGGGATATATTAGAGATGATGTATAAGAGGAGCTGCTGGCTGAAGGCATGCAAGATTTCTCAAGGAGGCAAGAGTTGAAATCATGAAAACTGCAATCATTAAGGAAGAAAGTAAGACATGAGAGGAGGTTGAGATGAGAGTCTGGGAAACAGACACTGACAGCAAAAGAGACTGATGTGAACAGTCAGGGGCTTAGAGAAGATCTGAACAGGGAAGGGGAAGGTTCTCGCAATCTTGCCTGTCTGACATGGCACCATGAATGATCTTCAGTCTAAGGAAGGTGGCTGGTCCAATTTCATAGAATAGGAAACTCAAGTTCCAAAAGTGTGATGTCAACTTGGCTGGGTCATGATTCTCAGTGGTTTGGTAGTTATGGTGTAGTCATATCCCATGATAAGATCTCATAGTGTAACCTACTCCATGATGAGAGCTACGAGCAGCCAATCAATTGAAAAGTTTCCACATGGGCGTGGCCTACTATGGAGTGACCGGAAAAGCTCTCATTTTGTTGGATCTAGATCCTGCAGCTGGCTCCTAATCATCTGACCTCCAGTTCTTTGGACTTGAGCCAGCAGCCTGCCAATCTGAGAGCGCTTAGCCTCTGCCATCCTGAGTCAGCAGTCTGCCATCTAACCTACTGATCTTGGATTCATTTGCCTCTTCAGCCTGCAGTCTGCAGTCTGCTGTGTGACCTGCTGATATTAAGTTTGTCAATCCATGCAGTTAAATGAGTCAGGAGAAATCTGCAGCCTGACATCTTACTTGGAACTTGCCAGCCTCTACAACCACCTTTTCTTTGTGACACATTGCTCTATATATACACATCTGCAAAATTGTCTACAAAGCCTAGCCTAAGATATCTGGTACCAAGAGTGATTTTAGAGAAACAAAAGCATAATAATGAATTTCCCAAATTAGATCTTAAGTCTTAAAGTTGTTTACAACTTTGCCTCCATTAGTAAAGAGTACACTAATAATCCATGCCATGTGATGACAATATTAATATGCAAAACACTACCGCCAACAAATCGCATATTGGTGAGAAGCAAGGCTTTTTGTGATTGTATACAAAAAAGCAAGGCTTTTCTGTAATTCCATCAGGATGAGAAGTATAGGGAAGCTGATTTGTTGGCTCTATGTACACTTGTTGTTGTTAAGTGCTGTCGAGTCAGTTCCAACCCATAGCAACCCTGAATAGGGTTTCTGAGGAGCAGTTGGTGAGCTTGAACTGCTGACCTTGCAGTTCAAATGGCTTTGCAGTCTGGCGCATTAATCCACAGCACAACACCAGAACTCCCTATGTACACTAGGTGATGGAAAAGATGGGCTAAGAGCTTTGGAGTCACAGCTTAAGTGGGACATAAAAAGACCTCAATGTTTCCACGTGTGCCCTGAAAGAAAGCAAATAACAGAGCTGATACTGCCAAAGAGCAAACCCAGAGTCCTACCATAAAAGTGACTGAATTACAACAGCAATTGAATTTTCACCCTCAAATCATGAACGAGAACATTGACTGGGAAGAAATAATATCCTGATATTTGGGAAGGGTATAAGTAGATAATCAGAAGCTCCTCAATTTCATTGGACCACTCCTGTCAACAGAACCAGCCCACTTACCCTCATATAATGAAATTGACTGAGGATTTCCTGATTAATCATTGCCTGAGCTATCACCTAAGTTTGTACCTGGGGAGTTGTCTAGCATTTCACCTAAGGCCTTACAAGGCATTACTAAATCTTCCCAGTAACTACGCCCCCATCACCCCATTATTGCTTCTAGACCTATAACAAGACTTAAGGCCCAGCTCTTTCCCTGGCCTCGGATCCGGGGGCGGCGCAGTTTTTTCGCTCAGCCATGGCCAAGATCAAGGCACGGGACCTTCAGGCAAGAAGAAAGAGGAGCTGCTAAAACAGCTGGACGACTGGACGACTTGAAGGTGGACTTGTCCCAGCTGCGCGTCTCCAAAGTCACTGGTGGTGCGGCGTCCAAGCTCTCTAAAATCCTAGTTGTCAGCAAATCCATTGCCCGGGTTCTAACTGTCATCAACCAGACTCAGAAGGAGAACCTCAGGAAGTTCTACAAGGGTAAGAAGTACAAACCCCTGGATCTGCGCCCCAAGAAAACGCAAGCTATGCGCCGCAGGCTCAACAAACACGAGGAGAACCTGAAGACCAAGAAACAGCAGCGGAAGGAGCGGCTGTACCCGCTCGGAAGTATGCCATCAAGGCCTGAGCATCTTATGTCAAACTGGCTGACCCTCCCCCCCAAAAAAAGACTTAAGGCCCAGCAAGCCACAAATGGTGAAGTACAAATTAAGACCCAGAAAGAGGTACGCTGCATTTCAAAAGAATTGCTTGATTTTTCTGATATGTATAAATAGAATATATGGGGGAATGGCTATTAAGGATGTTGGATAATGGTGCAAGGAAAATAAACTTGGATCAGTCTGAATTTATTAATATGGGACCACTAAACTACCCATGCTTCACAATGTTTCAGCTTGAGAGGTTAGAAAAGAACTTAGTAGTATATTTGGTTTGTTCGTTGAATCATGGACTGTGGTGGCCTACACTAAATCTAAGGAGCTCTGCTAGCATAGAGGTTATGAATCGGGCTGCTAACCTCAAGTTCAGCAGTTCGAAAGTACCAACTTTTCAGCAGGAGAAAGATGAGGCTTTCTGCTCCTGTACAGATTTACAGCTGTGGAAACCCTGTACCTGGTCACTATGAGTTGGAACCGACTCCACAGCATATAACAACAATAACAACACTAAATCTAGTGGAAATACTAGACCCGCCTTGGTATACTTTAGAAGAAGTATCCCAGAGCTTCAGGAAACTGGCATGCTTGAGTGGATTTGTTGCAAAAATGTAACATAAGTCATTCCTCCCAAGGAACGCTCTACTCAGCTAAGATCTTAATTCACTGCCATGGCCACACAGAACTCAGACACAATACTCACAGTTACGGTGGTTATTACCAGGTTACTATGCAGGATCAGAAAAGGCCCAAAGCACGGGTCTTCCAGGCAGGACAGCCTTTCCTCAGCTGTACCCACAGGCAAGCCTCTCTACCCTGGCAATGTTACAAAGCTCTTTCCAGGTTGCTGATCAGTGTTCATCTGGCACACCAATCCCCCATAAGCATCAGCCTGAAGGTACTCAGCTCTAGCTCTGTGGTTCAGTAAACCTAGAACCCCTACTTAAATGCCTGGAGGCACCCTACTTTGCAAACAAACATGCTATCAAGCTTTACTTATTCCATGGACGGGGAAGCCTGTTGCTCTGGCTCTGGTTCTGCTGGTGCTTGTCCTATGTCACTCTTCTGGTGCCACAGCTTTCTGTCCTGGGTAGAGGAGATTCAATGCATAGGACTCTTGATGTCCAAAGACCACACTCCACTCCAAGTTCATCTAATAGTAATGAGATCCCCTCTCCTGCTTCTGAAATGGACTTATTTTAATCCCACAAAAGAGCTCCAAGTTTTACAATCACAATTAACTCAGTTAACAATCACAGCTGAATCATATCATCCTAGCAATCTCTTTTCACAGACCCATCAAGAAAAAGTTGTTTGGTGGTAGTTACAAGACCTATTGAGTCCTGGTGTGATGCCATAGGATAAGCACTCAACTTCAAGGTCTGAATTGCAAGGTCGTTGGTTCAAACTCACTAGCTCCTCCTCAGAAACCCTACAAAGGGTCACTACAGGCCTCAACAGCACTTAATAACAATAACACAAGGACAATGCGTAGAAAAGCCATATGAAATGATCCACTGTACTGCACTTATAAACCACACATGGCATTCTCAGATGACGTTATCTTTTAACACAACAATGAGGAACAAATTTGGGGAGGGACCCCTAGCATCCTTGAAGACTGCTATGATTCCTGTTATGTATGTCATATTTGACAGAGGGAATTGACATAATTGAATCAGGATGCCTAACTACAATGGGCTGATTGAACCCCAAGGTGGTAGGGGCCAGGTGGCAGCATTTAATTGACAAAGACAAAGTGGGCATGTTTACCATAATAGAGAGCAAAGTCTAAGTGTTAATAAGAATAGTCTGATCTGTAGATTTCTAGCTTGGGCATTGTAGAAGTGCAATAGATGGGAAATCTATATAAGCAGATGAAATCTAGGTAACATGAATGGCAGTCTAACTTGAATCAGCAGAATAGAGTCACAACCCCTCATTAAATTCCCAAACTTGAGCCAATTTATAAACTCAGTCCCTTGAATAAAGGGCAGACTGGATCCCCTTGAGGAAGAACCCCAGTACACTGTGAAAACATTTATACTCTTAATCTTTCTCCAAAATCTCCCCCAGATCTATGGTCCTTTCTAAGAGTGAATGAATGTCTTGCATGGACCACCAAGTCACCATGCAGTCTAAATTGCCCATTGTGAACTGCGTGTTGTCTTACCCACAGACCCATAAAGTTGGATATGCACAGTCTTATATACTAGGGTGGCTCAAGCAAGGCCTGATGACACAAGTAAGTTGAATGAGGAAGTGGCTCAAATGCCTCCAGTCTCCACTTCGGTCACATTACCTTGCTTTTCCCAGTGTGTAGCTCTGCCTCATGGGAAGGGTCTTATGTTGACTAAGGAAGAAAAAACTCATAGATGGCTTATAGATGGTCCTAAATGATAAGCAGGTGTTACTCCAAAGTGGAGCGCAGCAGCACTACAACCCAAGTGCATCTAATTGTTTTCTTGGTTTGAATGGAGAAAGGGCCCCATGTGAGAATGACTGTGGCTAATGGCTTGACTGGATGGCAGGGACTTGAAAGAAACATGATTGGAAAATAAGTGGCAAGGGGGTATGGAGAAAAGTCTATATGAATAAACCTCTATAAATGGGACAAAGAAGTGAAGATATTTGTGTCTTATGTGACTACTCACCAAAGGGTGACTGTGGCATAGGATGATTTTATTTTAAATACCATTCGACTTGTCCATGGTGGACAGAATTCAGCAGAGCTTCCAGACCAAGAAAGACTAGGAAGAAGGAGAGGCAGACCACTTCTGAATGGTTAGCCACTGAAAACCTTTATGAACAGTGACAGAACATTATCTGATATAGCACTGGAAGAAGATGAGGCCCTCAGGTTGGAAGGTACCTCCTCAAACTAGAGTTAATCTTGGGGGCATGACGATGGTGGACTAGACAGGAAGGCTGTGGGGACCATCTGTACCAAAGATAAAGAAAACGAGATGAAATCGTTTCAGGGATGGTTTTGGAACTCTGAGCTTCAGATAAAGGGATAAATAAGTGGATCAACTGCTTACTGGGAGAGAGAGAGTTGTACATACACAATAAAAGAGGTGAGTTCTGACATGGGCAGCCCATGGGACCTCCCACAGCCACTATGAATGTGAGTGAGTGGATCGAGAGACTGATAACATTCATTTTGCAGAAGCCTACTTATGACTTGCAAAGACAAAGGTCCAATTTTTTTTTTTTTTTTTCTGTTCTCTTTATCTCTCTGGTGACCAGAGGTGAGACTTCTACAAGTCTCCACACCATGAGGGAAGGTCTCCTGTGCACCCCGTGATTGGGTGCAGAATTGAAGAGGGAGGGGCTAGCAGCAATGGCCCCGCTCTGGTAGACCCAGCTTCAAATCGGCCCTGGGCAACACTGGCTAGCTCTCACTAGAAGTGGCTGAAAACAAGGGAAAGAAAACTAAAAAAGACTGATTATAGGTAAGGGAGGTGGCCATTATAGGTGAAATTTCTCAGGTGGCCAGTTAAGTGATTCAGAAGAATTGTGCTTAGTTTTCAACTGCTGTTGAATGATATTTTTTGGTTTTGGTTTTTTTTTGTTGTTGTTGTTCTTTTCTTGGGAGTTTTTCAATCCAGATATGTTTTATTTAGCTTTGTTTGTTTTTATTCCCATTAGTGGGAATATTTTCTCTTCTTGCATCACAAGATGGAAGACAGCAACTGTAGCCACACAGCCCAACCACAGCTGTGCCCTCTTCAGCACCAGCAACTGGGCCAGTGTCCATGCCTGCTGCTGGTGCTACACTGGATCAATGACAACAACCAATGTTAGCTAAATTCACTATGAGATGAACTACATGAGTAACAAACAAAGAACAAGCTCATCTCTTGATCACACACACCAGGAGGCAGTTGGTGAGTACCTAAAAAAGTATAAGCATTCATCAACTTAATACAAATACATCAATACCACAATGACTCAGAAGAAACAATTTCTGTTCATACAGAAAAAAAAAAAAAAAAAAAAAACCAAAACCAAGAGATGGAAAAAACAATTACAAACTTTATATGGAAAGGAAAGAGACCCAGGATAGGCAAAGCACTGCTTAAGAAGAAGAATAAGGCTGGAGGCCTCTCACTCCCCAACTTCAAAATTTACTACACGGCTACAGTGGTCAAAACAGCTTAGTACTGGTACAATGAAAGATACATAGATCAATGGAACAGAATTGAGAATCCAGAAATTAACCCATCTACTTACAGCCAACTGATTTTTGACAAAACGCCTAAATATATCACATGGGGAGGTGACAGTCTCTTCAACAGACGGTGAGGGCAGGACTGGAAAGCAATATGCAAAAGACTGAAACAAAACCTTCGCCTCACACCTAATACAAAAACCAACTCAACATGGATTAAAGACCTAAATATGAATCTCAGGATTATGAAGGCCATCAATGAATAAAATAGGGAAGAATGTGAGGGCACTACTTCAGGGAATACACATGCTACCAAACATTTTGAAAACTACACAAACAAAAATAGACACAACAGATGAGTGGGACATACTAAAAATTAAAAACTTTTGTGCATCAAAAGACTTTACCAGAAGAGTAAAAAGGGAACCCACAATGTGGGAGAAAATCTTTTGCAATGACACATCAAACAAG
>NW_006408807.1:2036555-2038173 GCF_000296735.1 Chrysochloris asiatica | reverse complement strand
CTAGATCCAGAGGGCATGGAGGAAGGTAGAATCTCCACTGAGTAGTATCCAATCTGTCACGGTGAGGCTGATGAAATGAAATGTGGATAGGTCTCTTATGATACATTAGTGAATAATTGTTATCAGTACTGACTGTGAGGGTTGGAAATGTAAAGGTAGACGTTTTGTAGCAAGGAGGGGGTGATTAACTTTGCAGTCTAGGAGCAGAGGTCCCTGGGACCATGAAAGGAGAAGAGCAGAGAGTGGGTGATGCCTGAAGGCAGAGACGACAACGAGGAGAGATAAAGCAGCTGGGGACTTTAGACCCAGAGAGGGAGAGGGGCTCTGTGCTGATGACCTTGAGGGTGTTGCAGGGGGTACGTGGGGGGGCAGGCTTTTAGGATATACCCTGTGGTTGGCTGATGATGCATGGAAGGGATTGTAACCATGTCAATGAAACGATATATGATAGGATGAATGTAAAACTAATGTTCTCCCATGTAAATTATCACATAATTCACAATAAAACATTAAAAAAAAAGAGAGAGAGAGAGAGATAGGGCTGGCTGGTTTGAAGTTTAGGGAGCTGTGAGAACCCCTGAACAATTGGCAGTGACCTAGCCACTAGAGGCTAGAGCTGAGAGTGAAGTGGCCAGTTGGTCTGAAATGTAGGGAAATGAGCGTGAACTTGCTAACTTGCAGCTAGTACCCATTTGACCTAGTTTGGATGGCTAGCTGACCAGAACTCAAGCAGATGAAGGTAAAGATATTTGATATTATGAGCAAGTATAAGTTTGATGAACATGACCTTGACTTATGGATGCAGTTGTTAAAAATTCTAACTGAAATGGAAGGATTGGTTAAATCAAGGATAAAGCTTGTTTCCTCAGCGCCCTGTGTTGATAGGGGTAGACAATTTAGACACTGGCTATCAAAAATTGAGGCTTTTAAGGCACGAAGTGACTGGCTTACAAGTCTTCTTAAGTGTGTTTAGTTTAAGAACAAGGGGGTAAGGATTAAACCCCACTGTATAGCTTTCCTCTTTTCCAGATAGTTCTGGTAAACAGGGATTGAGGTTTATGGTGACAGAATTTTAAGAAACAATCGTGAGTAACTGTTATCAGGATTAATTGCAATGATCACAACTAAAATAGTAGAAGATGTGTACCTAACACGGGAGAGTAGTTATTCTTTCATTTTAGGACCAGAGGGTCCAAGGGCCATCAAAAACAAAGAGCATGAGTGGAATGAGAGATGCTACCTAGAAAAGCAGTGCCAGCAGAGTTGGTGTCAGAGGCTATGGCATGGAGAGAGACAGCATCTGCGGATTCTAGGCCCATGGACTAAGAAAGGTTGTGTACCTGCAGGCAGAAGCCCGGCTTGTAAAATGTACTGTTTAGACATTTAAATGAATAGATATTGTTTATTTGTATGTATGCATCAATTATTTTGCTTTCCTGATTTATGAAAAATAAAATGTAAAAGTAAAGCCACAGGGAGGAATGAGGGATATCATTGCTGACATTAGCTGGATCTTGGCTGAAAGCAGAGAATACCATAAAGATGTTTACCAGTGCTTTACTGACTACTCAAAGGGAATGGGTTGATCATGACAAGCTATGGATAGCACTGCCAAAAA
>NW_006408807.1:2035060-2035708 GCF_000296735.1 Chrysochloris asiatica | reverse complement strand
AAAGTGGAGGGTCCACAAAAAAGAGGAAGCCCTCCAACAAGATAGATTGGCACAGTGGCAGCAGGAATTGGCTCAAGCGTTGCAAGGATTCTGAAGTTGGTGCAGGACTGGGCAGTGTTTGGTTCTTTTGTGCATAAAGTCTCTATGAGCTGGTACTGACTCAACGACACCTAACAACAACAACATACACATGTGAGAGTAGGACAATTAATAAGAAAGACCCTGAGAATTAATACAGTTGAATCATGGTGTTGGTGAAGAATATTGAAAATTCCATGGAATGCCAGAAGAACAAACCAATCTGTCTTGGAAGAAGTATAGCCAAATTTCTCCTTAGAAGTGACAATTATGAGACTCTGTATGTTGTAGTTTGGACATGTGGTCAGAAGAGACCAGTCCCTGAAGAAGGATATCATGCGTAGTAAACTGAAGAGGTCAACACCCAATGAGATGGATTGACACAGCCCAGCAATAATGGACTTAAATGTAACAATTGTGAGACTGGTACATGACCGAACAGTTGGTTTTGCAAAGGATGCATTAGAATTGGAAGTGAATTGATGGCACCTAACTACAGCAACTTATAAAATGAGTTCACAGCTTCTTTGGGGAGAATTAGGGTGATCAGGAATCTCAGAAACCAGGAAC
>NW_006408807.1:2032937-2034135 GCF_000296735.1 Chrysochloris asiatica | reverse complement strand
TGGTCATGGAGATGAAACAAAGTGTGTAATTTGTAGAATGTAAAACTGATGATGTTGTTTGGTAAGCCGTCACTCAATTCACAATAAAAAGTTCAATTTAAAAACAAACAAACAAACAAAAAACACCAATCTCAGTAACCAAAAGAAGAAATAGTGACAAACAGGGAAGTGAAAACAAAATTAGCTGTGGTCACAATTTATTTTAGCAGAATTTAAGGTAACAATAGGGCATTGATGACTCAGTGGCAGAATTCTTCTCTTCCATGCAGAAAACCTGGATTCGATTACAGCCAATGAACCTCATGCACAATCACAGCCTATCTATCAGAGAAAGTTTGTAAGTCTAAGATACTGAGCAAGTTTCAGTGCAGCTTCCAGATTAAGACAGACAAGGAGAAAGTCCTAGTGATGCACTTCCAAATATCGTTAAATGTTGACACCAGTGAAAACCCTATGGACCACAACAGAGATCGTACAACATATGGACATAGCATAGGACTAGGCAACATTTTGTGCAATTGGCTGTGGGATCACCCTGAGTTGGGGGACAATTCCACAGGACCTAACAAGAACAAGGGGTAAAACCTTTTCACTCATCACTCTTTGCCCATTAGATAAATAACTCCTGAATAAACTACACATTTTCCCCAGCATCCTCTGCCTTTCATTTGTGTTCAAAACCAGGCCTTCAAATGTTACCCCCACTCCAGACAGGAGAACATCAGTTCTTACCTCGGGATTTCTTTTTGTTGAACAATGACTGCCAGATGATAATCAAAGTGAACAGAAGAATGCTGATGATCCCAACACAGCACACGAGGACAGCATACACGTAGAGATCTGAAAGGCAAGGGCAGGGCATCATCATTGCAAGGGGCCACATCACAGAAAGTTCACCACCATCTTCACAAAACATGTGAGAAAATATTTCAGAAGTTGCAATACTACAACAATCAATATTCTACCATGTGATACTGACAGTGAGATAGCTACATAGAGCAATGGAACAGAATATGGTATCCAGAAATGTTGCTGTTGCTAAGTGCTATTGAGTTGGTTCTGACTCATAGTGATGACCCAGTATAGGGTTTTCAAGGAGCGGCTGGTGAGTTTGAACCACCAACCTTGAGGATCAAACTGACCTTATGGTCAAGTGCTTACCTTACAGCACTACACCAGAAATAGACCCACACAATTG
>NW_006408807.1:2002358-2032253 GCF_000296735.1 Chrysochloris asiatica | reverse complement strand
GCTTCTCCCTTTCAGCCGAAGCAGCTTCCAGACAAGTGGCAACACGACCTCTTGGATAACGGCTTTGGAGGTGGTGCCGGTGTGCAGACGGGTGGGAAGCTGCTGGTGTCAAATCTGGATTTTGGAGTGTCCCCCAATTGATTTTTGACAAACACTCAAAAGTAACTAAATGGCAGCAAGACAGATTTTTCAACAAATGATGCTAGAATACATCCACAAGGAAAAAAAGATGAATCTTAACCTTAACTGTACATTTTATATAAAACTTTACTCAAGGTGGATCACAAATTTAAATGTAAAATGTCAAACTAGGAAACTTTCAGGAAAAACATCAGAGAAATCCCTTTTTAACTTTTCATTGTGAACTGGGTGGATATATGCAGAGCAGAGCAGTTTTCCACTCAACAATTCATACAAATTTTGTTTCATTTCATGGATTGTAATCCCCACTATGTAACACCATTTATTCCACCTCCTCCTTGTATTTTCTGTCTCCTTTCCTCTTTCTTTCCTCACCCTTCTGAATTTTGTTCTTTTGGAAATGCTGTCCTTTTGATGGCAAATAGTTTCATTATTCTAAAGTATGTGCATATCTTTCTAGTGTTATTGTTCCCCTTATAGATCTCTCTATTCTTTTACGTGTGGCACTGCAGAATAAGCACTGGACTAGGAACCACAGGGTTGGCAGTTCAAATTCACCAACAGCTCCTTGGAAACGCTATACAGGATCCCTATGAGTACGAACTACCTCAAAGGCACTTAACAACAACAACATCCTTTAACTGATCATTGAGCCATGGGGGTGAGTTCTTTTCCAGTCCTGAAGATTTGACTAAAGTTCATAAGATCATAGTCTCGGAAATTCCACCGTCTCTATCCAAACCAGCAAGCCTGAAAGAAACATTTTTGATGGTTATCAAAGGAATGGAAGATAAGTTACTTTATCTTACCACATGTTAAGGTAGATGTGTTAACATGGGTGAAGGGGAAGGCAATATACAACAAGGAAGGTTGGCAAAAAAATGATGGAGGCAGGGCAAGACACTGGAAGGAGTTAAAGTCAACAGAGGCAAATACTGCTGCCCAATCCTGCAGTAATGGTAAGCTACAAGTAGATGCAAGGATAGACATGCTTGCTAAACAGATGTGGGACAGAGAGTGGGAGTAGACCCAGCAATATACATACCTTTGACAGAGGGTATTTGTATTTGCTGCAAATATATCCATGATTGTGGTAAAGTTCTGAAAACTTCGATATAACCCAACTCTCTGGGCCTGGGGGGCTCAGGACCATTGCCTTAGGGGACACCAAGGTCAGTTAGCATTACATAGTCCACACGGATGATGTTCTATATTCTACCTTGGTGAGCAGTAATTGGGATCTTAAAAGCTAGTGAGCAGCTATCTAAGGTGCTCTGTCTAGAGGAGAGAAGAGTGATGAAAATAAGCAGAGTTACATTAATTGAAGAGTTCTTGACATGTAAGCAAAGAATTCTTGATTACAAAACCACAACCCCCCAAATTTGTTGTTTAGTGCTATAGATTCAGTTCTGACTCATAGCAACCCTGTATGGGGTTTCCGAGGGGCAGATGTAAGCTTGAACCACCAACCAAGCAGTTCAAACCAACCTTGCAGTCCAGTGCACTAACCCACAGCACCACATCAGGACCCTAAAAATTAAAACATGTTAAACTGGACTTCATCAAATTCAAGCCCTTATGTTCTGTGAAATTCCATGTGAAGAGGGTGAGAAGACTGAAAGAAAATACTTGCAAACCATACATCTGATAAATGACTAATATCTGGAATATATACAACTCTCAAATCTCAACAATTAAAAAATAATCTAATTAGCACTGTGAATTACTTAATATGGATATTCCACCAAGAAACTGGGTTTTGTTGTGTTAAGTGTCATTGAGTCAGTTCTGATTCATAGCGATGCTACACAGTGTTTTTGAGGAGAGGCTGGTGGTTCAAATCAACCTTGTGGTTTAGCGCGTTAACCCAAAGTGCCACACCAGGGCTCCAAATAACTGGGTTGTTGTTGTTATTAAGTGCCGTTGAGTCAGTTCTGACCCATAGTGACCCTGTATAGGGTTTCCAAGGAGCGACTGGTGAGCTTGAACCACCAACCTTGTAGTTCATATGGCTTTGCAGTCTGGCACATTAACCTACAGCGCCACCCCAGGGCTCCAAATAACTGGGTGTTGTCGTTGTTGTTAGGTGCCATCGAGTCGGTACCAACCCATAGCGACCTTATGCACAGCAGAGCGAAACACTGCCGGATCCTGAGCCAACCTCACTACTGTTGCCACGCTGCAAGACTATACAAACATAAAGTACTTGTAGCCCATCAAGGGAACTGCTACTAATATAAGGCACATGACACCCTTGTGTGGTATGAACTTGCAGATATGGAACCATACTGAGGGGAATGTAAGTTTTGCCACCCTGCTAGATTTCAAAGGAGCCATCCCACAGAAAGAAAGTAGGATTTCACGGCCATCAAGAAAGATGAGTCAGGAGTGGAGCACATCCTTGGGGCCTGAGATCTCTGTGCTGGACCTTCTTGGTTCAAGAGAAGAGATCTCTCATCAGAGACAGAAAAAAGGTAATAAGCAGTGGCATAGAAACGGTGACAGTAGAGGAAGCAGAACCAAGAATGCAACACTGAGCAGTGGGCTTCCTGCCCAAGAAGCAGAAAAGCAGAGGGCAAGGAGCTTGCTGTTAAAGTGTGCCACCCCTGAGAACTTGAGAATTCATTGGCAGAGTTAAAAGAGTTTTGTAACACTTTCCCAAGCAGGGCAGGGGCCAAGGGTCTGTAGGCTTCAGCATGCTTGTGGGCACTGCTGAAAAGAGGCTGCCCTAATTAAAGAACTACTTAACAACAACAACTTCCTGAGCAAATGTGATCCTGAATTTGTAATGTGTTACTTCCTCAGTAAATTCCATATCTGTAAGTACTCTCTTTGTAGCTATTTCAATGAAATATTGAACCCAAAAGAAAAGCAGAGAGTGCCTTGAAAAGGACAGTTGGTATCAGAATTGGTAAAAATGGAGAGTGGAGATATGTCTGACCTTTTGACCTTTGCCGTATTGGAATTGGCTTTGGGTTGTTTTGGGTTTTTTCTTATTTTCCTTCCCCCTTCTGAAGTTAGAAAAAGTCAGAGACTGCCGCCAGGCTATTTTTGAATGTGAAGATAGTCATAAAGAGTGGAGAAGAGAAGACTGATTTAAAAGACTTATGTATTTAGGGTTAGGGTCTTACCTGAATGTACTGTGGATGTACAATGTATCTTCTACCTAGTATTGGTTGTTCTTGTTAAGTGCTGTCAAGTTGACTTCAACTCATATCGAACTTATATAATGTTTCAAGGTGAGTTTGAACCACCAACCTCATGTTTAGCAGTCCAGTGCTTAAAAAGGATTTAGGATTTGCTTGGAAGAAACAAGGTTTTTGGTTTTGGGGTTTTTTTCCTAATGCTAGTCCCATATAGAGTATTGGCTTAGGTCAACAACCAGTGCCCCACCCAGGAAATTTACATTGGAAAGAGGCAGATCTACTCAGTAATGCAGAGAGAACATGAAATTTACATTTGAATGGAAACAAAATTACTGTTTGACTTTTTGAATTTCAAGGAGTTTGCCACTGAACCCATCAAGGCAGCAAAAGATAGTAGTTCTTAAGTGCCTTTGAGTGGATTCCGACCCATAGTGACCCTGTATAGGGTTTCCAAGGAGCAGCTGGTGAGCTTAGTACACATTAGAAAATCCCCATTCTAGGACTGATACTTGCAGGAGTCCTGGTATAACAGTATAGGATAAAGCACTGGACTGTTAACCACAAGGTCAGTGGTTCAAACCCACCAGGTGTTCCTCAGAAAACCTATACAGAGTTACTGCGAATCAGAACTGAATCAATAAATAGTACTTAATTAACAACAAGGAAGTTACGGAAGCCGGCAAACAGCCTCATATGCTCACTTGTTTCCCACCTGGGTCCATTCTAGAAATCTACAACAGTGAAGAGACAGGCAGAGCTTGGAAGTGTTCCATTGATATCTATTGATCTAGCCCATGCCTGGTCTTAAGTGTAGGAAGGCGTGTGGACTCCTGAGCCTATGGATTCTGCCCAGTTACCTAGCCCATAGGGACTAGGAATGAGAGACAAGAGATTGCCTTGCTCAAGGAGCTCTGGTAGCGTAGTGGTTACGAATCGGGCTGCGAACCTTAAGGTCAGCGGTTTGAAACTACCAGCTGCTCCGCGGGAGAAAGATGAGGCTTTCTACTCCCGTAAAGATTTACACCCTCGGAAACCCTGTACAGGGTCGCTATGGGTCGGACCCGACTCGACGGCACTTAACAACAACAACAACAAGGTACAAGGAGGTATGTAGACTCACAAGATTGCAGCTTGTATCCACTGATCTAGTTGTTAAGTGCCGTCGAGTCGGACCTGACCCACAGCGACCCTGTATAGGGTTTCTGAGGACCAGCTGGTGAGCTTGAACTGCTGGCCTTGCAGTTCCAATGGCTTTGCAGTCTGGCGCATTAACCCACAGTGCCACACCAGAACTCATAGCTTGAATGGCTAGGGATGAACTTACCAACACCCAACCTAAAGAAGAGAAAGATGTCTGGCGTTAGGGGTTGGTATAAACTGCTGCAGTGTATTGGCTTTACTTATGGCTATAGATGCTCAATGGAGAAAAGATTGAAGTTGTCAAGGACTTCATTCTTCGTGGATCAACTATCAACACTCGTGGAAGCAGCAGTCAGGGGATCAGACGACGTATTGCATTGGGCAAATCTGCTGCACAGGGACTTTTTAAAGTGTTGAAGAGCAGAGATGTCAGCTTGAGGACTAAGGTGCGCCTGACCCAAGCCATGGTATTTTCAATAACCTCATATGGATGCGAAAGCTGGACAGTGAATAAGGAAGATTGTTGGAAGAATTGATGCCTTTGAGTTGTGGTGTTGGAGGAGAATACTGAAAGTGCCATGGACTGCCAAAAGAACCAACAGATCTGTTTTGGAAGAGGTACAGCCAGAGTGCTCCTTGGAGGCCAAGATGGCTAAACTTCGTCTCTCATACTTTGGACATAGTGTCAGGAGGGAACAGTCGCTGGAGAAGGATTTCATGCTGGGTAAGGTGGAGGGTCAGAGAAAGAGGAAGACGCCCAACGAGATGGATTGGCCAAGTGACATCATTGATGGCATCAAGTGTGGCAGCGGTAGTGAGGTTGGCCCAGGATCGGACATTGTTTTGTTCTGCTGTGCATGGGATCGCTATGGGTCAGTTCCGACTCGATGGCACCTGACAACAGCAACAACAACATAGATATTCAAAATTCCAAATGGAACAGATGATTCTTCAGATCAAGGAGTCTGTCTCCTCAGAGTACAGGTTTAATGTTGTTGCTGTTAAATGCCATTGATTAGGTTCCGACTCATAGCCACCCTGTAGGGGTTTCCAAGGAGTAACTGGTGGATTTGAACCACAGACTTGTGTTTCAAGACAACCTTTCAGTCTAGTGTTTTATCCTACACCACCACCAGGACTCCCATTGGTTTGATTGTTGTTGTTGTTAAGTGCCTTGAGTCAGTTCCGACTCATAGTGACCCTGTATAGTATTTTTGAGGAGCATCTGGTGGGTTTGAACTGCTGACCTTGTGGTTTACAGTCCAGTGCTAATTCTACAGCCGCACACCAGAAGTCCACTGGTTTTATACGGTCAGGAAATTTAGAAATTAGCTATCTAGAATGCAGGCTAGATAAAGGTATGAAGTATATGGCTTACCTGCTTTCCTGGGTGTGAAATTATAAACATTTACAATGAAAATTAATTTAATTTTAAAATTAAAATGATTGGGTTGTTATTGAGTGCCAGGGAGTGACTGTAGTGCTGTAGATTATTTAATATGGTCCTTTTGGCTATCGTGGACTTCTGGTGTGTTACTATAGGATCAACACTAGACTGTGAACTATGAGGTTGATAGTTCAAACCCACCAACTGCTCCTCAGGGTTGCTATCTATAAACTCTATACAGGATTGCTAACAGTCTGAATCAACTCAAAGGCACTAAAACAACACCAATAGCTATGGTATTTGCAACTCCCAAATTACTGGTTGTTATTATTGCTAAGTACCAGCCATCGAGTCGGTTCTGACTCATAGTGACCCTGGGTAGGGTTTCTGAGGAGCTGCTGGTGGGTTTGAACCACCAAACTTGTGGCTAGGAGCCCAGTGCTTGTCCTACAGTGCCACACCAAGACTGGGTGGGACTATGCAAATGTGAAGTGCTTGTGGCCTACCAAGGAGATTGTTGTTACTGTTGTTAAGTGCTGTCAAGTCATTTCCAACTCATTATGACCCTGTATCAGATTTTCAAGGGACAGTTGGTGGGTTTGAACTGCTGACCTGTGGTTCACAGTCCAGTGCTTATCCTACAGTGCCACACCAAAAGTCCAAGGGGATTGGATAGCTTATTAATAATGTCAGTCAGGTACCTGGCACACCTGTGGAGTGGGACAATGCGTATAAGGTATATGGAACCCTAATGAGAGGATTGGTCAGTTTTGTCATCCAAGTTGATTTAAACAAAGCCATCCAAAAAACAGAGAGGGCAATCACTGTAACATTCAGAAAGAAGAGGCAGGAGTGGAACACATTGTTTGGACTGAGATCCCTGTGCTGAACCTTGTCTATCCAGAGAACAAAGAACTGTGACTGGAGGTGGCAGAGAACAGCAACAGCAGATCCACATTCATTGAACACAGGACAGAGCTCCTCAGACAACAAAGTGTGAAAGCCTTTTTTGGCAGGAGGCTTACAAATGCAGTGGGCTGCCTGTGAGCACTTACTGGCAGAGTTAAAAGAGCCTGAGCATGCCTGTGGGCACTGCTGGGAAGAGCCTGGCCTGACAGTTGAACTGTACCCTGAGCTGTTTCTGATCTTTAATTGTAACCTGTTGTTGTGTGCTGTCGAATTGGTTCCAACTCATAGCAACCCTGTATAGGGTTTTTGAATGCAGCTGCTGGGTTCGAACTGCTGAGCTCGTGGTGCCCCAATAAAACCCATAACTGTGAGCATCATCCATGTGTTCTGTACAGCTATTGTAAGGAGTTTTCAAACTCAGCACAGAAGTAGAGAGTGCTGTGGAAGAGATAGCTGCCTCAAAGGAATAGACCTTGGGTTATTGATTTTGATTCTCTTTCCCCTTTGTGAAGTTAAAGTTAAAGGAGATCAGATACTGTCTGTCCCACACCATTTTTGTAAAAATATAACCGCCCCCCCCTCAAAAAAAAAACATGAACAAACATTTCACCCAAGAGATATATTGGTGGTAAATAACCATATGAGATATTCAACATCATTAATAATTTGTTGTTGTTATTGTTGTTAAGTGCCGTAGAGTCGATTCCAACTCATAGCAACACTGTATAGGGTTTCCAAGGAGATGCCCTTGGTGAGCTTGAACCACCAACCTTGCAGTTCAAACGACTTTGCAGTCTGATGCACTAGCCCACAGCGCCACACCAGAGGAAATGCAAATTTTAAGCCATAATGAGATATCACTGCAAACCTATCATAATGTCCAAATGAAAAAGTAGTGAAAACACCATATGCAGAGAAACTGGATCGCTCATATATGGCTTCTGGGGATGTAAAATGATACACCCATTCTGGGAAAGAGTTTGGTAGTTTCTTACCAAATTGTACGTGCCACTGCCATATGGCCCAGAAATATCACTCCTGGGAAGTTAGTCCCGAGAAATGCAAACTGAAGTTCACGCAAAACCTGCACATTAAAGCCAATAATGGAAACAACCCAGATGTCCTTCAACAGGTAAGTGGTTCAACAAACTGTGGAATGAGGGTAAGTCAGAAAGTATGGCTGTAAAATCATAGTAGAAGCCTTTACTAAATGAAAATATTAAAATGTGGAGCTATTTGTATAGGTCTATACACTTCTGAACGTGGTGTTTCCATCTCTCTAACCCTTCCTGGTTTGGTGCTGAGGATAAGCACCAGATTGCAAACCACAAGGTCAGTGGTTCAAACTTACCAACCGTTCCTCAGGAACCCTATACAGGGTTGCTATAAGTCGGAACCAAATCAATGACAACTTAACAACAAGTACCCTACCCCAAAGAATTCTGTACGACACCATCTCAAAACAGCAGTTTAGACATCCCTGTTGATGTTATTAAGTGCCGTCGAGTTGGTTCTGACTCATAGCAACCCTGTGTAGGGTTTCTGAGGAGCAGCTGATGGATTTGAACTACCAACCCTGTGGTTCAAGGTGACCTTGCGATCCAGTGCGTCACCCCAGGATGCCCTAGAAAGACTCAGGTTGTACTCTGAGTTTGGGGAGCAAAAAGAAGTCTGAAGTGGCAAGATCTGAGCTGTAGGCTGGATAGGGTAAGATTTTCTAGTGAAATTCTCAAACAATGAGCAGGTCCATTGTTGTGATGGAAAAAAATTCCTTGGCCTCATTTTCCTGGCCTTTTTCTTAACCAATGTTAAGATTCAGTTTTCTTAAAACTTCTTCCTAATAAGTCCCAATGATCATCTAAAAGCAGTTGGCATAGCTTTTGAGTTGACCTTTCTGCTTTGAATTAAACTGGCACACCCGATTCTATCAGAAGTGGCTATTTAGACTGCATCTATTTTTGAAGACACCCTAATAAGACTAAGACAAGTGTATAACTGTGAGAACTTTTTGTAGCCATTCACTGATCTTTCTGACTTACACCTGTACATCCATACAACAGAATATTACTTTTATTCTATGCAAATGAATGAATCATTGATACAAACAATGATTTGGATGACTATCCAGAGAATCATGCTAAGTGATAAAAAAAACCAATCCCAAAAGGCTACTTAATGTATTATTCCATTTACAGCACTTTGTATATAGCCAAACCCTAACCCTAGAGAATAGAACTGCCCAGTCCTGCACCATTTCACAAGTGTTGATACACTTGAGCCCACTACTGCTGCCACTGCGCCATCCATCTCCTCAGGCCTTCCTCTTTATCAAGCATGATGTTCTTCCCCGGATACTGATCCCTCCTGACAACTTGCCTAAACTATGAGAGATGAATTTTCACCATCCTGGCTTCTACGGAACATATGGTTATACTCTTCTAACAAGAAGAAGTTTTAACTTAACAACTGTTTGAACTTAGCAAAACTGTTTCTGTACTGATCTAAAATTCCTCGCTTCATAAGACTCATTGTCAGACATTTGCAATCTTTTGCTAGATACAAATATACACACTACAAAAATGGCCTGGAAGACATGTCTCACTTCTTCTGGCTTCACAAGGGGGAAATAGAATCAAACCCCAAATCAACTAAAGGCCAATTCTTATCAGGCAAATGTCAGGCATAAGCTTCCATCTTTCAACTTTTGCCCTATTCTGACACCAACATCCCAGCCTTCCAGTACACTGTGTTTCACATCTAGGTTCAAGAACCCATTGCAGTGGCCATACAGAACTCATAGACAGTACTCACGATTATGGAGTTTATTAGGGAGGTGAACATGGTATAATTCAGGGTCAGAACAACTCCAGATGCTGGAGTTCTCCAGTCAGCAAGGCCTCTTCTAAGCCGTCTTCAGCCTCTCTTGTCATCAGCCTCTCAGACCCTTGGTCTCTGCCCTGCTCAGGCAAGTGCTACAAAGCTAAATTAGCTACTTCTATAAATGCTCAAAGGGCACATTATACAAGGCAGCCACCTGCCCAAAGTCACTCAGCCTCACTTCATCCACGGTCCGGGAAGCTTTCCGTTCTGACTATCCAGGCCACTGCCTCTGCTGCTGTCGCCTGGCTCTGCTCATGGCTCTTCCTTCTTCATAGCCCTGGGATCACCTGTTTTTGATTCTGAGTTGACTCCTTTTCAATCTAATAGGATAACGAAATGAACCAATCCTGGTGTTGGAGTCCTGAACACCCGATTTGCATGGCCCCACCCTCTCATTGGAGTCCTGGTGTGGATAAGCACTGGACCACAAGATCAGTTGGAACTGCAAGATCAGCATTTCAAACCCATCTGCCACTACTTGACAACAGTATACAAGGTCAATATGAGTTAGAACTGACTGGACCGCACTTAACCACCAATTATTTAGTGGAAGTAAAGAAGACCTTGGGTAGAAAAGCCCTATCAAGTACATTCACGGTACCACAAACACATAATGCTTTCTTTTTAAGAAATTGGAAGACTACATGATAAGGACACTAGAAATGCATGCCCAGCACTGGAACAGATGTAATCGTTCCCCAGAGGAGGAACCTAACCTAGTCTGGGAAGGCTGGGATGGCATCCAAGTGCAGCAGAGTCCTGTGCTTCTGTGCTGAGTCATGTGGAAAATAACACAGATGGTACAAAAATATATATAGGAAACAAATCTCTGGCTCTCCCATCACTGAAATAACTACTGTCAACATTTAACACTACTGTCGCTAAGTGCCATCAAGTCAGTTCTGACTCTTACTAATCCTGTGCACCGTTTCCAAGTCTTTGTAGGAGCAGAGAGCCTCACACTTATCCTGCCAAGCAGCTGGCGGGCTCAGTAAAATCAGTTACCCCTGAGTCTCTGGTTCCTGGTGACCCTGTTTGAGAGTATAGGCTTCAGAAATTTCATGGAAAAATTCCATTTGTTTTAGTTCCACTTTTCATGAACTTTTTGAAGCCCCATCACATACTCAGTGGTGGAAATTATCTCCTTCAATGTGGGAGACCCAGTTTCAATTCCTGGCCAACTGACCTGATGAGTCATCAGTGAAGGCTTATATACTGCTTTCATGTTGAACCGATTTTAGCAGCAATTCCAGACTATGATTGACCAGGAAGAAAGTCCTGGCAATCTATTTCTACAAGCCAGTCAATGCAAACCCTGTGGATTATGTTTCAATACAAAACTAACCATGAGAAGATGGTGTACTGCTGGATAGCATCTCATTCCCTTGTGTATGGAGTTGCCATGAGTTGAGGGCTGACTCAAAGTCAGTTAACAATACCATATCCACAAAACAGATATTTTAACTGAGATCATTCCGTTTCATACCTTGCTTTATATTCAGTTTCATTCTCTCATCAACCTTTATTCAAAAATTGATTCTGAACTGCTTTGAAAAATATGATAAAAGTGTATCATCTTAGTGTATCATAAGTGATTTAACAATATCGTATTGTTGGCTATTCAAAGTGCTTCTAATTGTTCCCCATACTAAATGTTTCTATGATGAGCATTCATCAACTGAAACCTTAATGCAGCGCTCACATTATGTCCTTAAGATTAAATTCCTAGAAGTGGATTTGCTGAGTCAATGAGAATGCACCTTCTTCATGCTCTTGGGACCTGGAGAAGCAGTTAGTTAAGTGCTTAAACTGAAAACACAAGCAGATTGGGGGCTGTGGGGTGACTGGTTTCTAAAGGAGGTCCGCAGCAGCAGATAAAGCTCATAGTATTTATCCATGAGAGAAGGACAAATGAGAGGGAAGCAGACTTTTGACTCCCTTTTCCCTGGTCCAGACTCCCAGGAGGCCCATGCAGGCTCCACCCTTGGACTACCTGCAATCCATCTGTGTTGTATGCGAGTCTGAATGGATTTCTAAATAGGAGGAAACCCAGTAAAACGCGGGGGATACTGCAGGGGGCACCTGCACTAATGTTTAAGGAAGCTGGGGCGGGCAGATGGTTGTTGGTAAGTGCTGTCAAGGTGGTTCCAACCCATAGTGATCCTGTATAGGATTTCCGATGAGCAGCTGGTGGGTTTGAATCACTGACCTTGCCATTCAAACTGACCTTGTGGTTCAGTGCATTATCCTGCAGAGCCATACCAGGACTCCTGCAGGCAGGCAGGTAGGAGAAAGGAAGTCTCCTACTAAGGGAGCAAGGAGCAAATCAGGAGAATTGGAGGAGAATGGAGGGGCTGTTCATAGAAGCCAATACCACAGAGCATGGTGCAAAAAAGAATTCTGTAATAGCACCAAGTAAACCTCTAAAATACTCATTGAGACTTCCCATTTGGAAGATACTGAGAGAAAAGCTATTTCAGAGGCCAAAGACAAGTTAGGGAGACTGAGAAGTTAGTGGGTGTGAGGATGTTGAGACGAAAATGAACCAATAGTCTCAATAAATCTTAGGTCAATTTCCCTTACTATGAGAATGCCCTGGTCTCCAGTGTGTGTGCTGTGTACATTAACAGAACGGAGAACTCCATGAATGGTCAGAGAGTTATGATGGGGCAACTTTGGGCTTCCCTGGAAACCATATGAAACTCAGAAACAGGACTCTTGGATTCTAGGGCAAGCTAAAGTTACAGGAAACCACAAGACAGGACAGACAGCACAGAGTGGATTCATGACAAGCCATAGGTCAGATCAGACACAGTGAATCTATTTCTGATTCACACACCAATGTGCAGTGTGCTCTAGAAACAGGACCATGGAAGTAGGTACACAACACAGTAACACTGTCAGGCAGGCAGACAATGCGGGTCAGGTAGAAGCAGCACCTACCTGGGAGTTGAGGAGATGTGGGATCTGGACAGAGTCCTTGGGTGGTACAAATGGTTAATAAACTCAGCTACAGCTAACCAAAAGGTTGGAGGTTCAAGCCTGCCCAGAGGTGCCTTAGAAGAAAAGCCTGGTGATCTGTTTCCAAACATCCCATCATTGAAAAACCTAAGGAGTACAGTTCTACTCTGACACATGAGCTGACTGTGAAGTTAAAGTCAATTCATCAGGAACCAGTCACTGGACACACCTCATTTGCACAGAAGACAGAATCTGTACCAAGGAATAATAACAATTTGACTTCACTTTTATGCAGAGAAAATACGTCTTCCTGAAGTTCTGGTGCTACTGACGTGAAGTGGTAGTAGGCTCCATGAGCTTGCCTCTTCATCGTGGCTCTCTCCTGTGCTTCAAGGTAACGGAATCACAGAGAAGCAGGACCAAAAGCAGGGTTGTGGTGGTACTGATCTCCTCCCCCAGCCACCCTGACATTAGTGGCATCTCTGCCCTGGGGGAGGTGAAGAGCTCCAAAAGACCCATTCTATGGCTTTAGACTTCAGGATTGGAGGAAGACTCATTAACAACCTGTGATATGCAGATGATACAACCTTGCTTGCTAAAAGTGAAGAAGACTTCAAATATTTACTGATGAAGATCAAAGAGCGTAGCCTTCAGTATGGATTGCATCTCAATGTAAAGAAAACAAAAATCCTCACCACTGGACCAATAAACAACATTCTTCTCAACGGAGAAAAGACTGAAGTTGTCAAGGACTTCATTCTTCTTGTATCAACTATCAACATTCAGTTGAGTGTTGATACTCAAGTTGAGTATCAAGCAGAAGTCAAGAAATCAAACAGCATATTGCATTAGGCAAATCTACTGCACAAGCCCTTTTTAAAGTGTTGAAGAGCAAAGATGTCAGCTTGAGGACTAAGGTGCACCAGACCCAAGCCATGGTATTTTCAATAACCTCATCTGAATGCTAAAGCTGGACAGTGACTACGGAAGACTGTAGAAGAACTGATGCTTTTCAGTTATGGTGTTGGAGGAGAATCTTTAAAGTGCCATAAGATCTGTGTTGGAAGAAGTGCAGCCAGTGTGCTCCTTGGAGGCCAGGATGGCCAAACTTCATCTCTCATACTTCATACATATTGTCATGAGGGACCAGTAGCTGGAGAAGGATATCATGTTTGGTAAGGTGGAGGGTCAGAGAAAAAGTGGAAGACCCCCAGCGAGATGGACTGGCAAAGTGGCAGCAACAATGGACTCAAGCGTGGCAACAATTGTGAGGTTGGCCCAGGATCGGGCAGTGTTTTGTTCTGTTATACATAGTAGGGTCGCTATGAGTTGATACCGACTTGATGGCACCTAACAACAACAACATGGCTTTTGATCACTGCCTCATCAATGTTGCAGAAAGGTAGCGCTCCATACATAACTGGGCTACAGAATCACAAAACTTGTGGCCCATCTGAAGGTTCAGAACAGCTTCCAAGCACATGGTTTCCAGGGCTTCAAGACTGGCCAGGACAAGTACTCCACAGTGGCAGGAGCTATGGGAGCTCCTCTCTTTCATGGTCTTCAACCTTCCAAAGCAGCACTTTGAAGGAGAAAAACTCAGAAAGCATACCTGAGTTTCTTGGATTAGACAGCAGCCAGTATAGTTCAGACAGTTTTCCTTCTTTTCAAAGCACTCTTCACTGCATAAAGACAATTGGCCTGGTGTGTCTACTCAGATCACTGAAATCCCAAACCCTAGCTTTCCCTGGAAGCAATGATTACAGACATCTAAGACTCCAGGGTCCCTGTACTGAATGGGGACTGGTGAAAATCATGTGCTGTGTATGAGGTGGATGGTTCTCAGGCAGGAATGTGGGTGGTCTCAGTGTTGCTGTCTGTAGCTTCTGACTTTGCCTACAGCTTTGATATAAAAGTCACTACAATTCCAACTGTCAACTGTTTTAAACAAAAACAGCAGTCCAGACAAGGCTTGTGATAGGTGAAATATAAACCTTCCAGGACACATTTTTAACAAAGCGTCTGCACTGACCCAAATCTAGACCAGGTTTCTACAATACCAAGTCTACCTGTATTCCTGAAGTAAACTGGTTACAGTCACTGAATTAATTTACTGGCAGTTTTGTTTTTTGCCATTCTACTTCAAAAGACACAGTTGTCATTTTTAGATGCAAATGCAAACTTCCATGTAGAAATCATCTCCCCACACCCTCAGCCCAGGTCTCCCTGCAGCAGATGGTAGGGCAGCACACAGAAGTGGATGCAGGGAGGCTGAGGCAGGAAACACAAAGAGTCAGCATGCCAGCTCCCAGCCTCCCCAAAAGCTGAACTGCAGCAGTGCAAGGCAGAATCCAGAGTCACCTGAACAAAAGACACATGGCACCTGTTGCCGGGCAGCAGGGCATTCAGTGCCACTTTCAAACATGGGGGCTCCCACATTCCTCAGCACAATCAAGGCAGGGAAGTCCACCTCCATCCCCAGCCCAACATTCCCAAAAAACAAATGCCTAGAGATGGCAGCTTCAGGCAATAGAAGTGTAATGCGCATGACCATCCTCTTTAGTCCAGCTCCTAATACCATCTTGCTAGGGGGAAATTCTCTGAACACTAGCCCTGAGGGACTTTAACTCACTCTAATCTCTTGCTAAGAGGCCTGACAATGCCGGTTTTGTGCAGCTGACACAGAGTCAGGCAGAGCTCAATCCCAGGAGGATTGATATCCCTCCGCAAACCTATTATGGCTCTCCCATCCAGGAACAAAAGGGCAAAGGTCTGGAATCCTGTGCCAAAGTATTTCAATGTTGCCACTGACCTCGTCAAAAGCTATGGCTGGGTTCAAAAGGCAGAGAATACAGATGCTCCTGTTGCAGCTGCCAGAATCGCAAGAAAAGAACACTTTGGATGCAGCTGCTCAGACACATTAAACTGGGAGCATCCAGTTCTGCTTTTCTGAAAAGAAGAAATTCCCTCTGTTGACAAGAGTGTAGATTAGCTATGGGTTTCAAAGAGCTGGCTCAGGAGTAACCTTGATCTTCTCAAGCTACACAGGAGTTATAACATGCTGATAATTTTACAAAATGCTTTATTGTTGTTGTTATTAAGTACCCTCGAGTCAATTCTAACTCATAGCAACCTTGTATAGAGTTTCCGAGGAGTGACTGGTAGGTTTGGACCGCTGACTTTGCAGTTCAAACCAACCCTGCAGTCCTACAGCGCCACGTTTTGTTGTTGTTGTTAAGTGCTGTGGAGTCGATTCCGACCCATAGCAACCCTGTATAGGATTTCCAAGGAGCAGCTGGTGAACTTGAACCACCAACCTTGCAGTTCAAATGACTTTGCAGTCTGACGCATTAGCTCACCAGGGCAACATTGTTGTTGTTGTTAAGTACCGTGGAGTCGGTTCCGACTCATAGAGACCCTGTACAGGGTTTCCGAGGCTGTAAATCTTTATGGCAGCAGAATGCCTCATCTTTCTCCTGCAGAACCGCTGGTAGTTTTGAACTGCCGACCTTCAGGTTAGCAGCCCAATTTGTTAGAGATGTTAATTATACTGCAAAGTAGTCAGGAGTAAATCTTGTAATCCTTCCAAATATATAAAGTCTTGTTCTTCTACCATGGTATTTCTCAAAATACGACCCTCAGATCACTTGCTTCATAACTATATCATGTTCTAATAAAATGCAATTGCCTTGATCCATTCCTAAAAGTAATTCATCAGAATCTCAGGGTAGCACCCAGAGTCAAAGTTGTGAACACATTCTCCAAGAGATTCTTATGCATGTGAAAATAAACAGGAATCCCACCGAGAGCCTTGGGAGTGTTCCAGGACGGTCTCCAACCCCACACTTCAGCGCAGTGCCTAGATCATGGTACAGGCTCCAGAAATGTGAGGGGAAGTCAACTGAGTCACCACAATTTTATTAAGTAGCAAATAAGAGCAGGCCTGCTTCTGCTGCTTCGTAATTCAAGGATTAAAGTCCTTTCATCTCTGCCCAAGAACAGGCATTCTCTGAAAGAGCAGCTAGGGAGAGAACTAAAAATTACTCCTTAGGAGAAGGTCATCAAATTAAGAAAGAGTATTAGAGCTCATGAAGAATGCAGAGGGTCTTTGTTGGAATTCAGCACAATCTGAAAAAGACAACACTTAAAAACTACAAAACTATACAGTAAACTGGAACAACCTATGAGCATGGCCTGGGAGCTTAGTGGGTTACAAGCTGGGCTACAAACCACAAGGGCTGCAGTTGAAATCTACCAGGCGCTTCACAGGAGAAAGATGAGGGGGTTTGCTGCCATAAAGATTTACAGCCTTGGAAACCCTATTTTGGGTTGCTATGAGTTGTAACTGACTCCACAGCACACACAGCAACCAGCATGTGTGTGGCATCTTGTGATTTGCAAACTACGTTCACAGTTATAGTTACATGTTTCTATCATTGGTGATAACTAATTATTAAAAGTGTCTGAGTTGAGTTAAACCAACATGTTCTCCCTCTGAGCAATTCAACTCAAAAGCTTTCTTTCCGTCATACCTTGTTGGGTTACCAAAGGAGGTGGTAATAAAAAAGGTCCCAAGGAACACCCAAGGAGCTCTGGTAACGTAGTGGTTATGAACTGGGCTGCAAACCGCAAGGTCAGCAGTTCGAAACTACCAGATGCTCAGTGGGAGAAAGAGGTTTTCTGCTCCCATAAAGATTTACAGCCTCGGAAAACCTGTTCAGGGTCGCTGTGGATCAGAACCGACTCAACAGCACTTAACAACAACAACAACACTGAACACCCGCTCCTGAAATCCTTTAGCTGCAGAGTTGGTTCTGACTTATAGCAACCCTGTATACAGTTTCAGAGGAACAGCTGGTGGGTTTGAACTGCTGACCTTGTGGTTCTAAGTCCAGTGTTAACACTACAACATCACCCCAAGGAGTTCATTGTTATTGTGAAGTGCCGTTGAATCGGTTCTGACCCATAACGACCCTGTATAAGTTTCTGAGGAGCTGCTGAGCTTGTACCACCGACCTTGTGATTCAAACCTACTTTGCAGGCAAGCACATAAACCCATAACGCCACACCAGAACTCCAGGAGTCCATTGGTGGTGGTTATGTGCCGTGGAGTCGGTTCCGACTCATAGCAACCCTGTACAGGGTTTCCCAGGCTGTAAATCTTTATGGGAGCAGAAAGCCTCATCTTTCTCCAGCAAAACAGCTGGTACTTTTCAACTGCTGAACTTGTGGTTCCCAGCCCAATTCATACATAACCACTACACTACCAGGAGTCCAATGTTGTTGTTGTTGTTGTTGTGAAGTGCCATTGAGTCGGTTCCAATCCATAGGGACCCTGTCTAGGGTTCCCAAGGAGCAGCTGGTGAGCTTGAACCACTGACCCTGCAGCTCAAACAGCTTTGCAATCTGGCGCATTAACCCACAGCACCACACCAGGAGGGGTCCATTAATCACCTGTAAATTACATGCCTTTACAAAACATAATCCTTTACAAGTTCCTGCTTAACTTTTAACATTAATCAGTCTTTACTGTTACTGATACTGTTGAGAACTCACAATTCTTTCATTTTTTATGGCTGTAACTCTGAAATGCTTTGTGATCAACTTTCTTTATAGTAAGATGGGATTTCTTAATTTAGACACTCTTGGTATTTTGGACCAGGTTAAGTCTCTGTTACAGAGACCATTCTGTATTTTGTAAGATGTTCAGCAGCATCCTTGTCCTCTAAGACCTACTAGATGCCAGAGGCACCATCAGAATCTAGATATTAGTCTATGTCCCTTAGGTGTGTGTTTGTACAAAATTGTCCCTGGTTGAGAAACAGCTCTCTAAATCACAAACCTAAGAAGTATGCACCAGAATCACATGTTGTTGTTGTTGTTGTTAAAGTGTCGTCGAGTCAATTGTGACCCATAGCGACCCTGTATAGGGTTTCCAAGGGGCAGCTAGTAAGCTTGAACCTCCGACCTTGCAGTTCAAACCACTTTACAGTCTGACACATTAACCTACAGCACCATGCTGTTGTTGTTGTTAAGTGTTGTTGAGTCGATTCTGACCCATAGAGACACTCACTGTACAGGGTTTCCGAGGCTGTAAATCTTTACAGGAGCAAACTGCCTCATCTTTTTCCTGCGGAACCGCTGGTAGTTTCGAACTGCCGGCCTTGAGGTTTGCAGCCCGATTCATAACCACTATGCTACCACAGCGCCATAGGTCTTGTTAAAACATACATTATTAGGCACTAACCTCAGTGTTTCTGATTACGTAAGATGGAATCCAATCCAGCAATGCATACTTGATAATGAGATCTCAAGTGATATTGATAATGCTGGTCTGGGCCCCCACTATGAGAGTCATTGCTCTCTGAACACATACCACCAAAATCAGAATTTCTCAAGGGGGGAATCCAGGCATGTGTGCTCATTTTAAATCTCCTCAGGTGATTCTGACCTGCATCCATGGGTGAGAATCACTTACTTAAGGATTTCAAAGTATTGTTAAAACCCCAAGCTCCTTTAAAAAAAAAAAAACCTCAAAGAAAATGTAGTAACATAGTATTTTTCATTTTTATATCACTTGAAACAGTCAGTTGCTGTTGAATCGATCAAAACCCTTGTGTAACAGAGTAGAATTGTGTTCAATGGCTGATTTTTCAATGGCAGATCACCAGATCTTTCTGTCAAGGTACCTCTGGGTAGATTCAAACCTCCAACCTTTCACTTAGTAGTTAACAATAATGTCAACTAGGAGTAGGAATTCTGGAGGAAAAAAAAAAATGCAAATTGATGCTTCAACCTCCATACTTAAGTCTACGGACTTATACCAACATAAATTCCCATTTTCCTCCTAAATTTAAGCCAAGAAAACTGTGGTGCTATTGCAAAATTAAGACATTAAGATACTTTCTTCTTATTCCATTCTTTTCCTTGTATGTAAAAGGGAAGGTGTGTCTTGTAGTAAAAAAATGAAAAAAAACAAACAAGCTTTACCTTGAAAAATAGCCCAGGCCTCTTTGTTTTTCCCAAAAGACGAATCTTCAGAAGATTTTACGGTAATCACTGTAAGATTAAAAAGAAACAGCAGAGCATGAAACAGAACAGCTCACAAACTGGTCTACACTGTAAGTCAAAATGCCACACTATAGAGGGGACTCTTAAATTGATAAAATAATTTTCACATTTTCAAAACCACATTTACTTGTCACAACTCTCCTACCAGATGATTTTCACATAGCAAATGAGAAACCCGAGGAGAGAAGAGGAGAAGTTAGTTGTCTATGTTTAAAAATTAATAAAGAGCAATGCCAGGATTCAGCCAATTTCTAAAAAAAGCCCCAATTCTTCCAATCCTTGTCAAAGATTTCTTCGTAGGAATTCCAGGAACCAGAGCTGTTTATTTTACCTCTTTCATGGGAGTATTTCTACAGTATAGTTCATGGACCCCAGTATTCCTAGATAGAGGAGCCTACGGTCACCATGACGCAAACTGGAACAATTCTCCACGCAAGATGATCACGCATAGCAATGAGCATCTAATCTGGATAATACTTTGTTTTCTTTCAGTCTGTGGTTGATCACTGCCTGCTCTCAAGAGTCAGTAAGACAGGAATTGAGCAACCCTCAAGCATAACACTAAGAAGTCTGGAAGCATGGAATGTTTTCTGTGCAGAGTGGAACCATTATCATAGTTTTTAAAAAAAATACATAAAATTTAACCTGAAGATTTAGCCTTATGGCTTGATGGATACTTTTATTTTAAAATAAATATGTCCAGCAAGAAACATAAATAAATATGTTCACACACACACCCCCACACACACAGAGTGGACGGAGAAGGGCAGCTTGGACATTGGATACTCAAATGGGGAGGTGAGGACTACAAAGGCAAGAAGTGACTGGCTTACAAGCTTTCAAGAGGGAACCTGGTGCTAGGAAGCATGGAGGAAGGCAGAATCTCCAGTAGGTACTATTTCAATCTGTCTGGGCGGAGCTAATGAAAGGAAATACAGATGGGAGTGGGTTCATACTGTAGTGAATGCTTATCAGGACGGACTATAAGGGTTGGAAATACAAAGGTAGAAGTTTTGTAACAAGGAAGGGAGTGATTAATTCTCCAGGATAGGAGCGGAGGCCTCTGGGACCATCAACGGAGAAGAGCCGAGAGCGGGACCCTACCCAGAGAAACAGAGATGCCTGAGATGGAGACAGAGATGATGACGTGGAGTGATGAAGCGACTGAGGACTTTGGACCCAGAGAGGGAAAGGGACTGTGGGCCGAAAACTGGGGGGAGGAGGGGGAAGTGGAGGGGGCGGGTTTCTGGGATATACCCTTTGGGTGGTTGATGATGCATGGAGGGGATTGGAAGCATGGCAGTGAGATGATATACGATGGAATGAATATAAAACTAAAGTTCTCCCATGTAAACTATCATATAATTCACAATAAAACATTAAAATAAATAAATAAATAAAAAGTAAAATAAAATAAATATGTCCTAGGTGTTTGAATTAAACAAACAAATAAACAAAAACCTGAAATACAAAGTAAAAATATCAAGGAATGAGATCACTATCCAGTAGAACTTTCTGTGATGATGGAAAGACTTATACCAGTCACATTTGATAGGGCTAGTAAAATAACTAAGGAACTGAAATTTTATTTAATTTTAATAAATTTAAATGTAAATAGCTGCATGTAGTTAAGGGCTACCATACTGGACAATCCTCGACACGAGACTCTGGGATCTGAGTAACCAATAGGCCAATAGTAATCATAAGGGAGCTGAAGACTATAAATGTGGGGCATACAATGAGGAAATGAATCAATATGAGAGGCAAGACACATGGCAGAGCCGGCCTGAAACTTAACTCAAACATTTGTACTATGACTTTTCCATCCTTTTGTCTCTCTAAGATACACTGAATACTTTCTACCTTGATGTCCAGATCACTAGGAGTCTTCTCTTCAATGCGTTTAACCTGCTGTTAAAGACATCTATTATATTCTTAATTTGATTTCTTATACTTATCAGTTCTAGATTGTCAATTTAATTCTTTTTATCAGTTCTAGATTATCCATTTAATTATTTTTATATTTTCGAGTTCAGCTAATCATACAATTCTTTAACCATATTAATCATATTATTTGTAACATTCATGTCTGATCATTTCATTAACTGTATTACTATTAGTTTTTTGGTTTGCACCTTGCTATGCCTGAAATTTTATAATGGAATGCTAGACATTGGGTATAAAGAACTGGGAATTTTTAATAAAATTTGTTTTCTTGTAGGAAGTTTTAGAGGGAAAGAGCACCTTAATCCAAAAAGTTTTAACAATTTAGAGGCTCAGATACAATTTTTGTATGACCTTGGCTAGTTTTTACTTGATTTTACTCTTTGATCTAGACCCTCAGACTCAAAGTGACATTATGCACAGCAGAACTGCAGCCACTGTGCCTATCCATCTTGTTGGAGGTCTTCCTCTTTTTCACTGACGTTCCACTTCATTAAGAAGACAAGGAAGAAAGAAAAGATCTGTAGATAGGCATATAAGTGGGGAGGGGAGGGGAGCAACAACACTAGCAAGATATGCTTACCATGAAATGGTCCATCAGTCAAAATGGCAACATTTTCCTAAGGACAAAGTTGAGAAGGGATAGGAAGGTGGGTGGAACCACAAGGAGGAAACAAGGAGGAAGTAGGATAGCTGTTTTTGCATGGAGGTTGATTGTAATCATTGAGATGGAACAAAGTGTGTGATGTGGTGAATGGAAAACTGATGATTCTGTCTGTAAACCTTTACACAATTCACAAAAACAAGTTTAAAAAAATACCATGGCTTGGGTCAGGCACACACCTTAGTTCTCTGAATGGCATCTTTTCTCTTGAGTACTCAAAATAACAACATTAACAGCAAAGTTAAATTTTTTTTTTTTTTAAAGAAAACAACAAATGCTGGTGAGTATGTGGAGAGACTGGAAACCTCCTACATTGCTGGTGACTAAAATGGTTCAACTACTCTGCAAAACAATATGGCACTTCCTCAGAAAGCTGGAAACAGAAATGCCTTGTTAGGAGTATTCTGACCCAGCAATCCCTCTACTGGGTGTGTACCCACCAGAACTATGAGCTACGACACGAGTAGATACATGCACACCGATGTTCACAGCAGCACTATTCACAATAGCAAAAAGATGGAGACAGTCTAAATGCAGATATGCCCAAGGGTAATACATCCTATGGTTTCTTTACTGCTATTTTTAGGAGTGTTGATAGTGGATCCAAACAAAATGAAATCTTTGAAAAGTGCAATCTTTTCCCCATTTATCAAGATGTTATTTATTGGTCCAGTGGTGAGGATTTCTGTTTCCTTTACATTGAGGTGTGACCAATACTAAAAGCTGTCATCTTTGATTTTCATCAATAAGTATTTTACTTCCTCTTTGCTTTCAGCAAGCAAGGTTGTATAACTGCAAATGGCAGATTATTAGTCTTCCTTCAATCATGATGCCAAGTTCTTCTTCATATAATCCAGTTTCTCAGTGTACAGTGTACAGATAGTGAAAGAATACAACCCTGGGGCACACTTTTTCTAATTTTAAACCACTCAGTATCACTTTGTTCTGTTGGAATTGCCTCTTGACAGGTTCCTCTGAACACACTCAAGGGTTCTGGAACACTCAGTCTCAACAATGAGGTCCATAATGTGTTATGAGCCACACATTCTAAAGCCTTTGCGTCATCAATAAAGTACAGGTAAACATCCTTCTACTGATCAGTAGTTGGAAAATACAGCCTACGTGGTACAAATGATACTGTTTATCACAAGATAGAGTTTGCAAGACCAATGACTTCTTCACTGCAAATATCTTTTCTATGATTATATGCATAGACTTCACCAGATGGAATACACAGAAATCAAACTGACTACATCTGTGGTAAGAAACGGTAGAAAAGCTCTAATATATCATCAGCCAAAACAATGCCAGAGGCAGACTGTGGAAGAGACCATCAACTGCTCATACGCAAGTTCAGACTGAAGCTGAAGGAAATGAAAATAAGTTCAAGATGGCCATTTCAGAACCCAGCTTCTTTGTGGCCTATGCTAACATGTACCACTGTCTCATGGAGCTGAAAGTGCCCACTACAGAAAAGCCAACAGTGAGTTGAATGAAGATGCACGGAGGAGACTGTAATCATTGAAATGAAACCATGAGTGTAAAAACCGATGTTCTCCCATGTTAAAAAAAAAAGCCAATAGTGACTGTGAATTTCCAAAACCTGTTGTTGTTGCATCAGTGTCAGAAGGAGCTTGAGAAAGACAAAGATGATTGATGATGACATTTTTTAGAAGAAGCAAAAGGAAATGGAGGAAACAGCTATGGCAGAGGAACAGGGGCGTCTGAAGGAAGAGCTGGAAGAGGCTCGAGACAGAGCCTGGTAGCACTATCTTGGGAATATCAAGTTTACTGGGGAGTTGTTGAAGCTGAAGATGTTAACAGAGGCAATAATGCATGACTGCATGGTCAAACTACTAAGAACCATGACAAAGAGTTCCTTGAATGTCTTGGCCACCTGCTCCCCAACATTGGAAAATGCCTGAACTATAAGAAAGCCAAGCCTCGAATGGATCAGTATTTCAGCCCAATGGAAAAACTCATTAAGGAAAAGAAGGCATCACCCCGCATTAGCTTTATGCTACAGGATGTACTGGATCTGTGATGGAGCAATTGGGTGCCGCACCAAGGGGACCAGGGTCCCAAGACCACTGACCAGATTCACAAGGAGGTCAAGATGAATAGTGCTGCAGCTCATGGCTAAGGGCAATGACAAGAGTCCAAGTGGTCTTCCATTTGTGGACGATGGTGGCTGGAACACAGTCCTTATCAACAAGGGCAACAGCCCTGCTAACACCTCACAAATCACCAAGATCACAAAGCCTGGCTCCACTGATTCTAACAACCAACTCTTCACACCTGGAGGGCAACTGAGCTGCAGCAAGGGCAGCAGTGAAGGGTCAGGAGCCAAGGCCTCAGATGGGGCATCAGAAGCTTCTCATCCAGGTATTAGTACCTTGAATCGCCTCTCAGCCTTCCAACAAGCAGTACCCACAGGAAGCACAGATAACAAACTGTGGTACAGAGGAGTAGCTGGAGTCAGGAAGGAGGCAACAAAGCTGGGGACCGGGTAGACCTCCTAGAGCGGAGTGAATGAGGAAGTAACTGTGGGGACTGGCTTGATTGTGCACAGGTTCCTGCCACCAAGCGGAGCTTCAGTAAGTAAATGGAGGAGTGAAGTGGAGAGCAGTCCATCCAGGTTGGGGGACTGCGCAAAGCAGCTGGCCTCACAGAGGATCAAGACCACAGGTGGGATGCCTCAAAGTGAGAAGCCACCCTGCCCCCAGTAAGCCCCTCAAAGGCCGCACTCTCTGAGAAGAGTTGGAGAAGAAATCCAAGGCCATCGTTGAGGAATAACTCCATCTCAATGACATGTGTGCAAGAGCCGGCCTCCCCCTTACTCCTCTTCATCTTTGTACGGCATGGCATTGAGTCCACACTGAGTGCAGCACCATAGCTTGTAAGCACAGGGGACAGCTGCTGCATCAGCTGTCCTGTGCTGGGCACCTCTCGACTACTAGGTACTATCAAGGGCTACATGAAATCTTAGACTTAGCTGAGGACATAGAAATTGACAACCCCCCAGCGTGTGGTTCTACCTGGTGGAACTGGTAACACCCATTCTGCAGGAAGGTGGAGTGCCCCTGGGTAAACTGTTTAGGGAGATTGCAAGACCTCTGAGACCAGTGGGCAAGGCTGCTTCTCTGCTCTTGGAGATCTTGGGGCTTCTGTGCAAAAGCATAGGCTCTAAAAAGGTGGGGACATGGTGGCGAGAGGCTGGACTTAGCTGAAGGTCAGGACATGGGTGCATTCGCCGCTATACAGAAGGAAGAGTATACTCTGGGAGAGCAGTCAGGGGAGTGGAGTAGACAGCTGGAGAAACTGCTGAAGAAAGGCAGCAGTACTGAGCGGGTGTGTGAGTGGACAGACGCCAAGCTGAGTGAGCAGCAGGTAGCATCCAGCATTCTAGTTCAAGCCCTCGTGACAACTGTCTGCTATTCTGCAATGATCTTGGAGACTCTCCTCGAGTGGATGTTGCAGTGCTGAAAGCGCAAGTCAGGCTGCTACAGAAAGACCTGTGTGATGAGCAGAAGGAAGTGCAGGAGCTCTCTGCCCTCCAGGCCCTTGTACTGACCTTAGAACAGCCTGCCAACCTGCTAGGAAGTTCTTTGATGCCCTGTATGATGAGAACGTGGTAAAGGAAGATGCCTTGTACAGATGGGGGAGTAGCAAGGACCCGGCTGAGCAGCTGTCCAAAGACATGGCCCTTAAATCTGTCACAAACTTCAAGTGGCTTCATAAGGATGAGGTTGAGGAGTCCAACCACAACTGAGGGCAGGTGGGGCTGGGGCCTTAGAGCCCCATGGACATGAGGATGGCCCAGTCTGGACTGCAACGGGGTGGCAGCAGCGGCGTCGGCAGTGGGTCCTGTAGTGCGGTGTGTCTGAGCTGAAGAGGCAGGATGGCTTGGGGCTGCCTGAGCCCTCCCCCGAGCCCCCCGAATGCTGCCAGGTACCCCTTTTCCTTCCCCTTGAGGCACAGAGATAAATCATTATATCTAAAGTCTTGGAATTGAATGGGTCTTAGGGAAGGCACCACTGCCTGCCTGTGAGGTCTTTTTTTCATTTTCTGAAAATCACTCTTGGGTCGGCCATCCTCACCATACACCACAGCCCCCGCACCACCCCTACTGCTGCCTGGGCATGGGGAGGGGGAGGGAGGGCATTGTGTCTGTTATTACTAAACATGCATTCATTGTTTAAATGGTTCATAGAAAATGGAACTAAAGGATAATGGAATTTTCCCATGAACTTTTGAAAGCCTCCTTATACATATCTGTGTGTGAATCTGTGTGACATTCATGAACAAGCAGTATCTGCATCACCTGGGAACTTCTCAGAACTGCGGAATGTCAGGCAGGCTCCACTCTAGTCTTCTGAATCAGAATCAGCATTTAAACGAGATCCCCTAGGTGAACTATATACATTTTTGAAGTTTGAGACTCACTGGTATACTTATATACTACCTGGGTGAAAACTCTAGCACTCCACTTTCAGGTCATGTAAGTTTGCAAAATGAGGGTAATAATATATGCCTACTGGTAGCGTAGTGGTTACAAATCGGGCTGCGAACCACAAGGTCAGCAGTTTGAAACTACCAGCTGTTCCACGGGAGAAAGATGAGGCTTTCTGCTCCTGTAAAGATTTACAGCCTTGGAAACCCTGTACAGGGGCGCTATGAGTTGGAACCGGCTCCACGGCACATAACCAACACCACCACCACTCACATGTAGGAGTCTTGGTGTAGATAAGCAATGGACTGCTGACAACTGCAGGGTCGATAGTTCAAACCCACCAGTAACTCCTCGGAATCCCAGTACAGGGTTGTTATGAGTCAGAACCAACCTGATGGCACACAAAGGCCTATTCACAGGGAAGGAGTCCTGGAAGCACAAATGGTTAAATACTGAGCTACTATCCAAAAGGCTAGTAGTAGTTCAAACCTACCCTGCAGTGATAAAACAGAGGTCGTGAAAACACAGTTCTACTCTGCACACTTGGGATCACCAAGAGTAGGAATCAACTCAACAGCAACTAATAACAACAACTCACAGGGTATGAAGGGAGAGTCATGGAGTTAATATGTGTGAAAGGCTTACAACAGTGCCTAAGATCTAGTGAGCCAATATTACCTACAAGAAAGGGAGCTCACAACCCGGAGTAAAAAGGAAGAGGAAAAAAAAAAAGTATTCTCATACAATTTGATGAACTTGACCTACACCTATGGAAGCAGTAGCTCAAAAGAGGGAACAAGTCCTTACAGCAAGAATCATTCCCACCCCCTTCACACACAGAGTAGACAGGGATGGGCAACTTTGACATTGGCTACCCAAAATGGGGGGGCGGGGTGCTACAAAGGCAAGAAGTGACTGGCTTACAAGCTTTCAAGAGGGAACCTAGATCCAGAGGGCCTGGAGGAAGGTAGAATCTCCAGTGAGTAGTATTCAATCTGACTAGGCGGTGCTGATGCAATGAAATGCAGAGAGGTCACTTGTGATACAATAGTGAATAATTGTTATCAGGACTGATTGTGAGGGTTGGAAATGTAAAGGTAAGACATTTATAGCAAGGAAGGGAGTGATTAACTTTTCAGTCTAGGAGTGGAGGTCCCTAGGACCATCAAGGGAGAAGAGCAGAGAGCGGAACCCTACCCAGAGAAGCAGTGATGCCTGAAATGGAGCCAGAGATGATGATGTTGAGCAATGGAGCAGCTAGAGACTTTAGATCCAGAGAGGGAGAGCGACTGTTTGCTGAAGACCTGGGGGGTATGGGGGAAGGACTGCATGGAGGGGATCGTAACCATGGCAATGAGACGATATACGATAGAATGAATGTAAAACTAATGTTCTCCCATGTAAACTATCACATAATTCACAATAAAACATTTAAGAAAAAAAAAAAAAAAAGAAAGGTAGCTCAGAAGAGCAGAGCCTAGAAATGGTCATGTGTTGCCTAAGAACATGAATCTTCAAATGTCTACATGATTCACAAGAAAGGGTGTCCTGCAACTGTAAAAGTAGAAGTTGTGTAACAAAAAGGGGGGAATAGTTAATCTTCTATTCCAAAACCAGCGAACCCTATCATGAGGGAGGAGCAGGACAAGAACAAGAACATGGGACCGTAACCAGAAAAACAGATACCAGGGACGGAGGCAGAGGTGACAGCATGGAGAGAGAGCACCTGAGGACTCTAGACTCATGGAAAGAGAAAGACGGTGTACTGGCAGGCAGGAGGCAGACAGTACACATTGCAAAATGTGCCCTTTGGTTGTTTAAATGATTATATATTCCTGTATATTTCTGTGTACATGAAAAAGAAGAAGGAGAATAGAGGCAAATACTGTTAACTGATGATGCATGTTGTTGTTGTTAAATGCTGTTGAGTCAGTTCCGACCAATAGCGACCCTGTGTAGGGTTTCTGAGGAGTGACTGGTGAGCTCGAACCGCTGGCCTTCTGGATCAAACGAACTTTGCAGTCTGCCGCATTAACCCACAGCGCCACACCGGGATGATGCATGATTGCAATGAAACAAAATACAATTGGTTGAGCGCAAAACTGATTTTCTGCAATGGAATCTATCATTAATTCATAATAAAATGTTCTTACAAAATGAGATACTATGAATGGCACACCCTGAATGACTAAAATTTAAGAGATGGAGAATTCCAAGTGTTGACAAAGATGGAGAACAACTAGACCTCCTGCACACTGTGAACCAAAACCCCTGTTGTGGTCAAGTGCACTTGTATAGATGTTAACGTGTCAATAAAAGAGATGTTCAGGGGGAAAAAAAAACAAAAAAACTTTAGCAGAAAATTTAAAAACAAAAGAAAGGGTGCCCTGTCCTTGTGGCTAGATCTCCAAAGCTCACATGTGTCACCACCCCTGTCATACAGATGGCCTTCAGATCACTTTTTCACAGAAATTGTGGGACCCTAGTTTATTCCAATTCAAGTGACAGCACATAATCAAGACCTAATGATACCGAAGGAAAAAGTGCACTGAAGGCATTGACAAGAACAAGGCTCCAGGAATTGGTGGAATATAAATTGAAATCTTTCAACAAACTGATGCAGCACTGGAGGCACTCACTCATCTATGCCAAGACATTTGGAAGACAGCTACCAAGTCAACTGACTAGAAGAGTTCCATAGCTGTGCCTATTACAAAGAGAGGTGACATGATGGAATGTGGAAATCATCAGACAATATAGTACCACATAAAAGTAAAATTTAACTAAAAATATTTCAAAAATGGCTGCAACTGTAAACTGACAAGGACCTTTGCTGTTGTTGTTAGGTGCCATTGAGTCGGTACCGACCCATAGTGACCTTATGCACAGCAGAATGAAACACTGCCCAATCCTGGGCCAACCTCACTAGTGTTGCCACGCTTGAGGCCATCAATGCTGCCACTTGGCCAATCCATCTCGTTGAGGGTCTTCTTTTTCTCTGACCCTCCACCTTACCAAACGTGATATCCTTCTCCAGCGACTGCTCACGCCTGACAATATGTCCAAAGTATGAGAGATGAAATTTGGCCATCCTGGCCTCCAAGGAGCACTCTGGCTGCACTTCTTCCAAAACAGATCTATTGGTTCTTTTGGCAGCCCACAGCACTTTCAATATTCTCCTCCAACACCATAACTCAAA